>NC_034190.2:40437148-40635652 GCF_002021735.2 Oncorhynchus kisutch | reverse complement strand
CATGCTATTGAAATGTCTTGCTGTGCCCTCACATGGTATTCCCAGAACACCATGTAAGGCCCTTCGAGACCAGGTGAAAAATAGACCATTACTAACCCAATCCATTACTACCCAGTCATACTGTATACCAGCATGTCCACTCTATCCATGGAAATGAGGGATGAGGGCTCAGAGTAGTCTTGGTCCATCACTGTTATCCACATAGACTTAGAATTACTGAATCCGTCTCCATGCTCATTTACATTTATCAGAGCGACTTAGTGCATTCATCTTAGACAGCTAGATGAGGCAACCACATCTCAGTCCATGGTAAGTAAGCTGCTATCCGCAGAATCAGTGCTAGTAAGAAAAGGATGTGTGGAGGATTGGTACTAGCAGCAACCTATCTGCTTTTCCAGTCTGATCCAGTGTTAACCTGTAGGAGTGGGAGTGTTAGATCCTATTGCCCGCAGGAACATGGCTGCTCTCAGGGAGAATAAAGGGACAAAGTGACACGCTAATAGGCAGAGTTGTAAAGAACAAGCCATCTCTCAGACCGGCCAATAAGAAAAAAAGATTAAGATGGGCAAAAGAACACAGACACTGGACAGAGGAACTCTGCCTAGAAGGCCAGCATCCCGGAGTCACCTCTTCACTGTTGATGTTGAGACTGGTGTTTTGCGGGTACTATTGTATGAAGCTGCCAGTTGAGGACTTGCGAGGCGTCTGTTTCTCAAACTAAACACTCTAATGTACTTATCCTCTTGCTCAGTTGTGCACCGGGCCTCCCACTCCTCTTTGTATTCTGGTTAGAGCTAGTTTGTACTGTCCTGTGAAGGGAGTAGTACACAGCGTTGTATCAGATCTTAAGTTTCTTGGCAATTTCTCGCATGGAATAGCCTTAATTTCTCAGAACAAGAATAGACTGACGAGTTTCAGAAGAAAGTTATTTGTTTCTGGCCATTTTAAGCATGTAATTAAACCCACAAATGCTGATGCTCCAGATACTCAACTAGTCTAAAGAAGGCCAGTTTTATTGCTTCTTTAAGCAGGACAACAATTTTCAGCTGTGCTAACATAATTGCAAAAGGGTTTTCTAATGATCAATTGGCCTTTTAAAATTATAAACTTGGATTAGCTAACACAATGTGTTGGGTCCATGGCCAAGGAAACTCCCCAGACCTTAATCCCATTTGAGGATTAACCACAAGTTCTCAGAGGCGGGTGGACAAACAAAACCCCACAAATTCTGACAAAGAATGGGCTGCCATCAGTCAGGATGTGGCCCAGAAGTTAATTGACAGCATGCCAGGGTGGATTGCAGAGGTCTTGAAAAAGAAGGGTCAATACTGCAAATATTGACTCTTTGCATGTAATTGTCAATAAAAGCCTTTGACACCTATGAAATGCTTGTAATTATACTTCAGTATTCCATAGTAACATCTGACAAAAATATCTAAAGATACTGAAGCAGCAAACTTTGTGAAAATTAATATTTGTGTCATTCTCAAAACTTTTGGCCACGACTGCAGATATAATCAGTTTCCAGCTACAATAGTAATTTATAACATTAACAATGTCTACACTGTATTTCAGATGAATTTGATGTTATTTTAATGGACATTTCTAAGTGACCCCAACTTTTGAACGGTGGTGTACATGAAATGTAGCAATGACATGCATGTGAAACACTATCAAGGAGCGCCAACTGAAAAAAAGAACAGTGATTTAGACAATGACATCACAATGAGTGATGTTACCAACACATTTTGACGGCAGAGTAGAACAGAGTTGACCCTCAAAACCAGCTCTGTGTTTTCACAACGAGGAACTTTCTTCACCACCGTTTAAACGGGGGCCGACATTCCTATACACATTCTTTACCGTAAAAACACGGGCTGTATTCTCGGAAGCCTACGATCGCCGTTGCTGGGGCAGAACGGGAACATTCCGTTATTTCCTTGGGAGAGAGAAAAAAAAAACCCCAGCCATGTAGCCACAGGGACAACGGGAACAGCCAAAAAGTATTCTGAGGTGTGGTGGCCATTTTAGTTGTTGACTCTGAGGACAGACACTGCGAATGGCAGGTGCTGAAACTGAGCCTTTCGTAAGACAGAGCAGGCTGAACGACATGACATAAAACAGCGTTCCATGTGTAAGCACTCCATCTTAAAGAACGTAAACATACCTAGTTATATAGGCGATCGCAAGATCCCACTGAAACCTACTTTCCACAGGTTTCTCCTATGAAGTAACCATAAAGGGGCTTTCACATCTGGCTCCAGACCACATAATAAGAGGACACATGGCTTCTTTCTCGTAGATTATTAGGACATTGCATGCAATATGGAGCACATATAGTCTACATACAGCACAGCGCCTCAGGGCTGTACTAGGGCAGAAAGGAGTTTTTTTATTAATACTTTATACTTTTCCCCCCTTCATCACACATCAAAACCCATCAACGTAGATTAAACCGCTCTAATCCTGCGTGTTAGCACAGCTGGGAGAGATTAGAGACATTCTTTCATCCCAGAGCAACATGGCGTCGCAGTCGCTGACAGCTCACCTGGAAACACATGGGGCGGCGGTAACTGTACAATACAGCACTGTTTCAATCCCACATTCCACCCAAGACACAGTGCTGGAGCAAACTAAGCCCCCACTGCCTCTGGAGCCATAGTGTTAGAGCAGGAAATGGGAGACTGGATAGTGTGCGACACCTCTAAATCGGCTTGATCCTGACACGAGGGGGAGTTCCTTTTTGGGGGTGGGTATGCAGGAATCTGGATTGAGTGATATGGTTGATGTGTGATTTAGTGGGTTAGAGGCGTCATAATATCGCCTGGTCTTCACATAGAGGCCTGTTGTTCTAGTCACCAGGAAATGTGTTCGACTTTAGGGTACTGCATAAAGGAGATATGCTATTCAAACATCTTGCTTTTCACACACACAGTGATAGTATTACCATCGTGGATGTGGAGAGGGATATATGCAGAAGGAATGTAATTCTCTGCTGTAGATACTGTATTGACCATAGAATCGTGTACTATTTGACAAGGACCCGGACAGTGAACCATATCTGGTACTGATGCTGTTCAGTACAGATTTGACAGTGATACTATGTGGCTGGAGTCAATTAAAAGATATGGCTGTGCTCCGGATACAGTCCGTAAAATATACTTTTTTCCTTGAGTAGATGTGGGCTTTCAGAGAAATATGATTTTAGGGCAGAATCTACCGTACACCCAGAGCTGATTAGTTAAGGTGTTGGAGGCAGAATCTACCGTACACCAAGATCTGATTAGTTAAGGTGTTGGAGGCAGATTCTACCGTACACCCAGATCTGATTAGTTAAGGTGTTGGAGGCAGAATCTACCGTACACCCAGATCTGATTAGTTAAGGTGTTGGAGGCAGATTCTACCGTACACCCAGATCTGATTAGTTAAGGTGTTGGAGGCAGAATCTACCGTACACCCAGATCTGATTAGTTAAGGTGTTGGAGGCAGAATCTGCCTCCACACCCAGATCTGATTAGTTAAGGTGTTGAGGCAGATTCTGCCTCCAACACCTTAACTAATCAGATCTGGGTGTACGGTAGATTCTGCCTCCAACACCTTAAACTAATCAGATCTGGGTGTACGGTAGAATCTGCCTCCAACACCTTAACTAATCAGATCTGGGTGTACGGTAGATTCTGCCTCCAACACCTTAACTAATCAGATCTGGGTGTACGGTAGAATCTGCCTCCAACACCTTAACTAATCAGATCTTGGTGTACGGTAGATTCTGCCTCCAACACCTTAACTAATCAGCTCTGGGTGTACGGTAGATTCTGCCTAAAATCATATTTCTCTGAAAGCCCACATCTACTCAAGGAAAAAAGTATATTTTACGGACTGTATCCGGAGCACAGCCATATCTTTTAATTGACTCCAGCCACATAGTATCACTGTCAAATCTGTACTGAACAGCATCAGTACCAGATATGGTTCACTGTCCGGGTCCTTGTCAAATAGTACACGATTCTATGGTCAATACAGTATCTACAGCAGAGAATTACATTCCTTCTGCATATATCCCTCTCCACATCCACGATGGTAATACTATCACTGTGTGTGTGAAAAGCAAGATGTTTGAATAGCATATCTCCTTTATGCAGTACCCTAAAGTCGAACACATTCCTGGTGACTAGAACAACAGGCCTCTATGTGAAGACCAGGCGATATTATGACGCCTCTAACCCACTAAATCACACATCAACCATATCACTCAATCCAGATTCCTGCATACCCACCCCCCAAAAAGGAACTCCCCCTCGTGTCAGGATCAAGCCGATTTAGAGGTGTCGCACACTATCCAGTCTCCCATTTCCTGCTCTAACACTATGGCTCCAGAGGCAGTGGGGCTTAGTTTGCTCCCAGCACTGTGTCTTGGGTGGAATGTGGGATTGAAACAGTGCTGTATTGTACAGTTACCGCCGGCCCCATGTGTTTCCAGGTGAGCTGTCAGCGACTGCGACGCCATGTTGGCTCTGGGATGAAAGAATGTCTCTAATCTCTCCCAGCTGTGCTAACACGCAGGATTAGAGCGGTTTAATCTACGTTGATGGGTTTTGATGTGTGATGAAGGGGGGAAAAGTATAAAGTATTAATAAAAAAAACTCCTTTCTGCCCTAGTACAGCCCTGAGGCGCTGTGCTGTATGTAGACTATATGTGCTCCATATTGCATGCAATGTCCTAATAATCTACGAGAAAGAAGCCATGTGTCCTCTTAATTATGTGGTCTGGAGCCAGATGTGAAAGCCCCTTTATGGTTACTTCATAGGAGAAACCTGTGGAAATAGGTTTCAGTGGGATCTTGCGATCGCCTATATAACTAGGTATGTTTACGTTCTTTAAGATGGAGTGCTTACACATGGAACGCTGTTTTATGTCATGTCGTTCAGCCTGCTCTGTCTTACGAAAGGCTCAGTTTCAGCACCTGCCATTCGGCAGTGTCTGTCCTCAGAGTCAACAACTAAAATGGCCACCACACCTCAGAATACTTTTTGGCTGTTCCCGTTGTCCCTGTGGCTACATGGCTGGGGTTTTTTTTTTCTCTCTCCCAAAGGAAATAACGGAATGTTCCCGTTCTGCCCCAGCAACGGCGATCGTAGGCTTCCGAGAATACAGCCGTGTTTTTACGGTAAAGAATGTGTATAGGAATGTCGGCCCCCGTTTAAACGGTGGTGAAGAAAGTTCCTCGTTGTGAAAACACAGAGCTGGTTTTGAGGGTCAACTCTGTTCTACTCTGCCGTCAAAATGTGTTGGTAACATCACTCATTGTGATGTCATTGTCTAAATCACTGTTCTTTTTTTCAGTTGGCGCTCCTTGATAGTGTTTCACATGCATGTCATTGCTACATTTCATGTACACCACCGTTCAAAAGTTTGGGGTCACTTAGAAATGTCCATTAAAATAACATCAAATTCATCTGAAATACAGTGTAGACATTGTTAATGTTATAAATTACTATTGTAGCTGGAAACTGATTATATCTGCAGTCGTGGCCAAAAGTTTTGAGAATGACACAAATATTAATTTTCACAAAGTTTGCTGCTTCAGTATCTTTAGATATTTTTTGTCAGATGTTACTATGGAATACTGAAGTATAATTACAAGCATTTCATAGGTGTCAAAGGCTTTTATTGACAATTACATGCAAAGAGTCAATATTTGCAGTATTGACCCTTCTTTTTCAAGACCTCTGCAATCCACCCTGGCATGCTGTCAATTAACTTCTGGGCCACATCCTGACTGATGGCAGCCCATTCTTTGTCAGAATTTGTGGGGTTTTGTTTTGTCCACCCGCCTCTGAGAACTTGTGGTTAATCCTCAAATGGGATTAAGGTCTGGGGAGTTTCCTTGGCCATGGACCCAACACATTGTGTTAGCTAATCCAAGTTTATAATTTTAAAAGGCCAATTGATCATTAGAAAACCCTTTTGCAATTATGTTAGCACAGCTGAAAATTGTTGTCCTGCTTAAAGAAGCAATAAAACTGGCCTTCTTTAGACTAGTTGAGTATCTGGAGCATCAGCATTTGTGGGTTTAATTACATGCTTAAAATGGCCAGAAACAAATAACTTTCTTCTGAAACTCGTCAGTCTATTCTTGTTCTGAGAAATTAAGGCTATTCCATGCGAGAAATTGCCAAGAAACTTAAGATCTGATACAACGCTGTGTACTACTCCCTTCACAGGACAGTACAAACTAGCTCTAACCAGAATACAAAGAGGAGTGGGAGGCCCGGTGCACAACTGAGCAAGAGGATAAGTACATTAGAGTGTTTAGTTTGAGAAACAGACGCCTCGCAAGTCCTCAACTGGCAGCTTCATACAATAGTACCCGCAAAACACCAGTCTCAACATCAACAGTGAAGAGGTGACTCCGGGATGCTGGCCTTCTAGGCAGAGTTCCTCTGTCCAGTGTCTGTGTTCTTTTGCCCATCTTAATCTTTTTTTCTTATTGGCCGGTCTGAGAGATGGCTTGTTCTTTACAACTCTGCCTATTAGCGTGTCACTTTGTCCCTTTATTCTCCCTGAGAGCAGCCATGTTCCTGCGGGCAATAGGATCTAACACTCCCACTCCTACAGGTTAACACTGGATCAGACTGGAAAAGCAGATAGGTTGCTGCTAGTACCAATCCTCCACACATCCTTTTCTTACTAGCACTGATTCTGCGGATAGCAGCTTACTTACCATGACTGAGATGTGGTTGCCTCATCTAGCTGTCTTAAGATGAATGCACTAAGTCGCTCTGAATAAATGTAAATGAGCATGGAGACGGATTCAGTAATTCTAAGTCTATGTGGATAACAGTGATGGACCAAGACTACTCTGAGCCCTCATCCCTCATTTCCATGGATAGAGTGGACATGCTGGTATACAGTATGACTGGGTAGTAATGGATTGGGTTAGTAATGGTCTATTTTTCACCTGGTCTCGAAGGGCCTTACATGGTGTTCTGGGAATACCATGTGAGGGCACAGCAAGACATTTCAATAGCATGCCTTCTTTAATCTTCAATGACATATCCATTTCTGATGGATTACCACATGCTTCTCTCTCTATCTGCGTCCAAATGCCTGTCTATTGGATTAAGCCCAGGGTGATATGTGAAGTGAAATAGAATGGTCAACAGAGAAGCAGGCTGGTTCCACCGGGCTAGTGATGCCCTGCAGAGGAAGAGGAAACATCTTGTGGACTATCTCTAAGTGGAACTCATGAGGATCCATTCTGATGCTGTGCCACCAGTAGTTACCGACAGTGAGTTGGTGCCCGATACGTTCTGCAGACAGACAGACGGATAGAGAGGGAAGGAGTTGTCTTTCCTGCACCCTGCTGGTGCTCTTGGCTGTGTGGACAGTACAGAGAGAGGGACCTTAAGAAGTCCACTCACACCACCTCATTAAGGACCCACACTGAGGCCGCCTCGGGCGCTCATCAAACACATGCCATCTGCCTCGAGGCTTGGTGGTGCGTGTAACACGTGTTGTACAATTTTCCCATATACACTGAGTATACAAATCATTAGGAACACCTGCTCTTTCCATGACATAGACTGACCAGGTGAAAGATATGATCCCTTATTGATGTCACCTGTTGAACCCTCTTCAATCAGTGTAGATGAAGGAGAAGAGACAGGTTAAAGAAGGATTTTTAAGCCTTGAGACATGGACTGTGTATGTGTGCCATTCAGAGGGTGGTTGGGCAAGACAAAAGATTAAAGTGCCTTTGAACGGGGTATGGTAGTAGATGCCAGGCGCACCGGTTTGTGTCAAGAACTGCAACGCTGTTGGGTTTTTCACGCTCAACAGTTCCCGTGTGTATCAAGAATGGTTCACCACCCCAAAGAACACCCCAGCCAACTTGACACGACTGTGTGAAGCATTGGAGTCAACTCAACATTAAGAAGGTGTTGCTGGTGTATTTAAGGAGCTTAATTTGGCCGAAACAGGGTGTTTGGCCCCTAAACACTCTCCAAAATGATCTATGATATCAGCCCATCCCTGTCAACTTCCTGACACGTCAGTTCCCTGTCTGACTGTAAAGTCATGGTCATGTAAATGGGACAGAGAAGCTGAAGAAGTTCCTTATTAAGCCCCTTTTCAAGCCACGGAGAGATATAACATTTCAAAAAGCCTGCCTCTCTTTTGACACACCGGTTTTGATATCACTAATTAAGTTCCACTCCCCTCCATTTGCTTTCATGCGTCGACACAGGTGAGTTTAGCAGAGTGAGCTAATGGATAACGGGGAAGGGACAAAAGGTCCTGAGGAATTGGTATGCAAACGGGCGCCGCTCGCCAGGGCAGAGAAGGTCACACCGTGAATTTGACAGCACTCTTCTCGCGGATTGTGGGCCGAAAGGGAAAGAGAACGAGAAGGAGGGCGATAGAGAAAGAGTGGGCGTGAGAGAGAGAGAGAGAGAGGGAGAACCAAAAGAGAGCGTTGCAAAGCCAGGAAGTCAGACACGCCACCTCACCACATCCGAAGTGTGACATCTCCCTCCCCACCCATCCTCCCAGGGTGTTGGTGGCCCTCCGCAGCAGGGAGAAGAAGGGGGGGTAAGTTAATCACCCACGTCCATGGCCTTTAGCTCCTCTCATTAGTGCTGTGCGGCGGAGCCGTACCCGATCCATTAGCGCCAATGCCGGTAATGACACTCCACAAGCATCGGGGCGCCAGGCCAAGAGAATGGGCCACCGTCACACTTTTCATTACTGGGAAAGGAGGGAAAGGAGGGAGGAAGGAAGGGAAGGAAGGATCGTCCTTCCTGTTCCTGCTAAAAAAAAAAGGAGCAGGAAGAGGAGAGGCAACCCAGCTGGTTTTTATTATCAGGCCTTATAGCTGAAAGCCTCTCTCTCACACAAACACACATACCCTGTATATTGTACACTGGTGGTGGGAGGGCATAGCCTGATCTACACATTATGTAGACATTCTACGCACAAGCATACATTTATTTAACTTGGCAAGTCAGTTAAGAAGAAATTCTTATTTACAATGACGGCCTACCCCGGACAACTCTGGTCCAATTGTGCGCCGCCCTATGGGACTCCCAATCGCGGCCGGATGTGATAGAGCCTGGATTCGAACCAGGGACTGTAGTGACACCTCTTGCACTGAGATGCAGTGCCTTAGACCACTGCGCCACTCGAGAGTAGCGTGTCTGTAAGATGGCTATTCTGCAGCTCTGTTAAAAGACCTGGTATGAAATATAGGCCATGGGTGCACACACACACACTTATGCAATCACCAAAACACACACACTTGCGGCGGACACACACAGCCACTGAAGCAGCTCAGGGTGATCTGAGTGCTCTGTTTTGCACTCCTCTGGTTTCCGCTCTCTCTCCCTCTTAGGAGGGGGCATCTGCCTCCCTGTGAAGTTCAGGACCAGCAGGGTGCCTCTGCTTCCTCCTCTCTGTTCCTCTATCACTGGCCTCCCATAGTCAGACAGCTACGTTAAAAACACACGTCTGCCTCACAGCGCCCCCCCGAGGGCGGAAAGGGAATTCCAAGAACAAAAATGTAAACGCAACATGCAACAATTTCAAAGATTTAGCTGATTTACAGTTCATATAAGGAAATCAGACAATTTAAATAAATTCATTTGGCCCTAATCTATGGATTTCACATGACTAGACAGCATGAGTTTTCCCCAAAAATAGGGCTGTATTACAGACATAAATACTCCTCAGTTTCATCAGCTGTCTGGGTGGCTGGTCTCAGACGATCCCGCAGCTGAAGAAGCAGGATGTGGAGGTCCTGGGCTGGCGTGGTTACATGTGGTCTGCGGTTGTGAGGTCGGTTGGACGTAATGCCAAAATCTCTAAAACAACGTTGGAGGCAGCTTATGGTAGAGATATGAACATTACGCTTTCTGGCGACAGTGCTGTCGGACATTGCCAATTGCATGCTCCCTCAAAACTTGAGTTTGTGGCATTGTGTTGTGTGACAAAACCTGCACATTTTAGGGTTGCCTTGTATTGTCCCCCAGTACAAGGTGCACCTGTGTAATGATCATACTGTTTAATCACCTTCTTTATATGCTGTACCTGTCAGGTGGATGGATTATCTTGGCAAATGAGAAATGCTCACTAACATGGATGTAAACACATTTTGAGAGAAGTAAGATTTGTATGCTTAAGGAACATTTCTGGGATCTTTTATTTCAGCTCATGAAACATGGGACTAACACTATAGATGTTGCGTTTATAAAAACATTCAGTGTGTATACATATATATATATATAAATATACACACTGAGTATACAAAACATTAGGAACACATTCCTAATATTGAGTTGCACCCCCTTTTGCCCTCAATTCATCAGGACATGGACTCTAAGAGGTGTGGAAAGCGTTCCACAGGGAGGCTGGCCCATGGTGACTCCAATGCTTCCCACAGTTGTGTCAAGTTCACATGTCATTTGGGTGGTGAACCATTCTTGATACACACGGGAAACTGTTGAGTGTGAAACCCAGCAGCGTTGCCGTTCTTGACACACTCAAACCGGTGCACCTGGCACCTACTACCATACCCGTTCAAAGGCACTTTAAATCTTTTGTCTGCCCAACCACCCTCTGAATGGCACACAATACATGTCTCAATTGTCTCAAGGCGTAAACATCCTTTAATCTGTCTCCTCCCCTTCATCTACACGGATTGAAGTGGATTTAACAGGTGACATCAATAAGGGATCATAGCTTTCACCTGAGTTCACCTGGTCAGTCTATGTCATGGAAAGGCGTTCCTAATGTTTTGTCCACTCAGTGTATACAGCAGATTAGTAACTGGTGTGTTTGACCTGCAGAGTGGATCCCATGTGGTGGGATGTTGTTTTAACCATAATGTTCATCACTTGGGTCACAACAGTTTGAAAGATATTGTTTCTGTTTCCTGTGATCAGTTGATTGTTGTTGAAGTTAGAAAAGACAGGTTATTGATGTGTGTGTTCCAGTACATGACAGGTTGTTGATGTGTGTGTTCCAGTACATGACAGGTTGTTGATGTGTGGTGTTCCAGTACATGACAGGTTGTTGATGTGTGTGTGTTCCAGTACATGACAGGTTGTTGATGTGTGTGTGTGTTCCAGTACATGACAGGTTGTTGATGTGTGTGTGTGTTCCAGTACATGACAGGTTGTTGATGTGTGTGTTCCAGTACATGACAGGTTGTTGATGTGTGTGTTCCAGTACATGACAGGTTGTTGTTGATGTGTGTGTTCCAGTACATGACAGGTTGTTGATGTGTGTGTTCCAGTACATGACAGGTTGTTGATGTGTGTGTTCCAGTACATGACAGGTTGTTGATGTGTGTGTGTTCCAGTACATGACAGGTTATTGTTGATGTGTGTGTTCCAGTACATGACAGGTTGTTGATGTGTGAGTGTTCCAGTACATGACAGGTTGTTGATGTGTGTGTTCCAGTACATGACTGCTGCGGCTGCCGGGGCGTCTATGCAAGGGACCTACATTCCTCAGTACACGCCTGTGCCTCAGACAGCCGTCCCGTTGAAGTAAGTCAGACACACACACACACACCTTTGTTTTACTATCCTTGTGGGGACCAAACAATTTATGACCATTCAAAATCATATTCTCCCTAACCTTAAACGTAACCCTAACTCTTAAACCTTAACCCTAAGCCTAAAATAGCCTTCTTCCTTGTGAGGACCAGTGAAATGTCTCCACTTTTTCCTTGTTTTACTATCCTTGTGAGGGTTTCTGGTACCCACAAGGATGGTAAAACCAAAAAACACACACACATGGATACACACTCATACACAGATGCATGCACACACTGGATGCACACACACACAAACACTCCTAAGGACAGAAATGCATACACACTCTCTCACACACACAGATAGACATAGATACACACACGCACAAACACTCACAGTGACACTGCAACATCCGCTCAATAAGAACGGCCAAGCACACGTGTTGCCACGGCTTGCTACTGTTGAGCGTGCCGAGTGTGCAGCTCAGAGCAGGCGGGCACACGCTGAGAAATGATGAGTGTGGAAGGCTGTCTGGAGGGCTGATGGCGCCGGCCCATTCAGATGGAGCATCAGCCTGTATCAGATGACAGGTGCTGAATTGAGACACACTGCCGGCGGAGCTGTCCCTCTCCCGGATGGCCGTGTGCTCAACACACACATCCTTCAGCCCCAGGCCCCTGGTTAGCAAGCGGCTGCCCAGCTGACAACGCCCTGACACCACCATCCATCTGTACAGCTCCATAGAGGAGATGATAATCAGGAGATAGCCACCCTTCATAAAGTCACCGGCTGGAGAGAGAGACTCGGAGACATAGCGCTAGCCCATGGGTTCTCTTGTTGTCTCTCTCACCTATTCCGTTCTCAATGCCACACATGGTGGATGCCACCATCAGTGAGGTTCTATATATCAGTGCTGTTGAGATGAGCTGCAGACAAAGAGTGTCTCGGAGGACGATGTGTAAACATGGTGTTGAGATGAACTGCAGACAAGGAGTGTCTCGGAGGACGATGTGTAAACATGGTGTTGAGATGAGCTGCAGACAAGGAGTGTCTCGGAAGACAATGTGTAAACATGGTGTTGAGATGAGCCGCAGACAAGGAGTGTCTCGGAGGACGATGTGTAAACATGGTGTTGAGATGAGCCGCAGACAAGGAGTGTCTCGGAGGACGATGTGTAAACATGGTATTGAGAGCGTCTTTGACATCTTGTTAAGGTGATGGAGGAGATGAGACCACGATGGCTGACGTTCAGTGAGGTTAGGACGTTAAGCCTTACAGTAATGAAACCCTTACCCTCTCACATGTAGCCTTGTGAGTTTTTCTTTTTAAGGCTACTGTGGTATTAGGTTTAGATGTATTTAAACAGATTCGTACATAATTATGCAGAGACACACATAGAATGTGATGTCATACAATATATTACTAGACGGTTATATTGCGTTACATGGAGGACGATGTCTCACGCCCACTTCCTTTTCCCGTAGGGAGTGGTCACGGATGCCTCTCCTCAGTCAGTGGCCCCCTCGTCGCATGACGTGAGTGGGCAGCAGCATCAGATCCAGGTGGACGGGTCCAGCGACCATGTTGCTTACTCATACCAGTCCAAGTGAGTACTGCTGCCATCTTCTCACTGTACATATCAACAACACATTACGATGACTAAGACCTGTCATTGTCTATCGTTATGCCGTATCGTAGCTGACTATTTGCTGCTTTGTTCTTTGACATTGAGTTTTTTGGGCTTGTTGACTAATTAAAAGGGATAGTTTACCCAAATGATCAATTATATATATGTTTCCTTACTCTGTAAGCAGTCTATGGACAGGGTATGACGACAATCCGTGCTTTGGTTTGTTCACCTGGACACAAATGTTTCAAATGCTGTCATACCGTGTCCGTAGACTGTTAACACTACACGGTATGGAAACCAATATGTAATTTTGTAATTTGAGTGAACTATCCCTTTATTGTCATTTTTAGAGTCTGTGCATTATGATGATTACCTTGCCTTTGATTCTCTCTCGTTGTGGTTCTTCTCTTCCTCATTAGATAGCGACAGATGAGGAGAATATTCCTGTGACAGTGTTGCCTTGAGACAGGGGGGTTGGCTGTACTGAGAATGTGGAGAGAAGAGAGATTGCTTCCAGATTGCCCAGGCACCAAAAAAGAGACACTTTTTCATTTCCTACCTGGCCTAAGAGAGTTACACAGAGAGAGAGAAAGAGAGGAGGGAGGGTGGGTTGGGGGGTGAAGTCGCTGGGCACAGTGCAAAGAGTTGAAAATGTTTAGTCTGGCAACCTGCCTGGTGGGTTGGGCTTCAGCTTGACTTACTCAACTGAAAAAAATAAAAAATAAATAGGCAAATGTTCAATGCGCAGGTAGGTAGGTAGGTGATGAGTTTTATTTTGTAATTAGAAAAGGGGAAGTCAAAGTTTGACATACACAGAGATTGTCTTCCTTAGATATTAAGCTATGATTTCTTTTCACTTTTTTTTTCTCTTGTTAAATTTGAGTTTTCTAGATTTATTCGAAATAAGTGTTTTTCTTTCTTGAATCTTCATGGCCTTAATTTTAAGGGCGTCGGATGACTTTTTACAGAGAGTAAAGTCTGGCGTCTCGTTGAAAATAAAAAGCGATCTAAATCAGTCTCTTGGACCACTTTGATGGTACATGATACTGCAGGGGTTGAGCTAGAGACATTAAAACAAAGTCTATCACATAAGCTGTACAGATTTAATAGACAAGAGTTTCTTTTTCTTTTCTTCGTAAGAAGAAAACTTTGATAAATAATTATGTCAGAGGTTACTAAATCTAAGAGAAAAAAGTAAATGTCTGCTAAGGAAATGAGTGGGAAAAGATAAAAGCTTTGAGGAGATTTTTCACAATGAGGAGGGGGAAAAAGACACTGCATTGTAGAAAATGCAGTCGGTTGCAAATGCTGAACTTGTTTTTATTATCATAATTATTATTTTACATGGCAAGATTGCTGTTGATGACATTAGTGCTTTTATCTGCTACATTTGACCTTTTTTATGAGCTTGATGGTGTTTTTAGCCCGCTTTGCTTGTCACACTATAAAAAAAAAAAGAACAAAGAAAAGAAAGAAAAAAAATCTAAAACAAACATAAAACGGTAGGAAAAAAAATGTGCGCAGTGATAAACTTCGTAGATTGAGTAGGAGCTTACGGTTTAAACCAATCAGTGCAAAAAGCAATAGAAGAAATTGTTGACAATTTCTGTAGTCTTTCCTAGTTGTGGATCAAATGCAGCCCAAGGATGGCCATTTTTATACCAAAGATGAAGAGACACTCTGATCCAGAGTTTTGTTGTTTTTCAGTTAGATTTTGTTGTTGATGCTGTTGATGTTATTGTTGATATTGTTGTTGTTGCTG
Organism: Oncorhynchus kisutch; assembly: GCF_002021735.2. Taxonomy (NCBI): domain Eukaryota; kingdom Metazoa; phylum Chordata; class Actinopteri; order Salmoniformes; family Salmonidae; genus Oncorhynchus; species Oncorhynchus kisutch. The sequence continues at coordinate 40,620,722 of NC_034190.2, read as the reverse complement.
TTGTCATTGTTGTTTTTAATTTGACCTTGATGGCCGGACCAGTCCGTACTTTTCCTTTCATTACAATTACACGTTTTGGCTAAAGCTACCTTCCACGGTTTTCGAAACTATCACACTGACTTCAAACAGTATTTGAACATATGATGCAACTAGTGGCAGTTCGACCTAATGTCCCTCTCTGCCACTTAAATTGTCTTTCCGCCTCTCATCTGTCGTGTTCCACTCTTGCGCCAACTATGGGGGCATTCCACCAGTCAACAGTAAACACTATAGGAAATATTGGGTAATGTTGCAGCTCGCTCCTCGGTCATTAATGCTTCGCTTCTGGCTTTGTTGGCTCCCTGATCTCTGCCTCGACGCCGTCTCTTCATCTCATTGGATCAATGACAACTGAACAAAACGGATACATTTTCTCCCCTCCCCGGGAGTCTCATCAACGTTACCCTGCATTTTTTCCCCCTCTCCAGTCATCCAGACAACACATAGCAAAACTCTCCGGCACTCTCTCATTTGTCTGCATGGACGTCAAACATGTCCTGCTATCCCAGGCACGATGTACTTAGGAGGACAGGAACTTAATTCAAGACTAGCATTGACACGTTAACCTCTGGTGTGCTTCGGTGTTTGATATATCTCTGAACTCCAAACATACAAAACGAACACATGGAAGCATAGTAGTGTTATCTGCTTTAGCAAACATTATCTCTCTTGAAGATCCATATTTATGGGTTGGATAAACACTACTGTACTCAGACCTAAGGGGTTATTTTCCAGACAGAATAGTGCACTACAATAATGTTGACAGTAACCTTTCAGCCAAGCCTAAAAAGCCCGTCTTCTCCGCCTCTAGACTCAGTAGCCTGTAAAGATCTCTGCCCCACTCCTTTCAGCCTTTCATCAAACCCCTATCCATTGTACACAGTACCCTGTGTCTGGAGCGCTGTGTGTCTCTATCCCCATTACAGTACCCTGTGTCTGGAGCGCTGTGTGTCTCTATCCCCATTACAGTACCCTGTGTCTGGAGCGCTGTGTATCTCTATCCCCATTACAGTACCCTGTGTCTGGAGCGCTGTGTGTCTCTATCCCCATTACAGTACCCTGTGTCTGGAGCGCTGTGTGTCTCTATCCCCATTACAGTACCCTGTGTCTGGAGCGCTGTGTGTCTCTATCCCCATCACAGTACCCTGTGTCTGGAGCGCTGTGTGTCTCTATCCCCATTACAGTACCCTGTGTCTGGAGCGCTGTGTGTCTCTATCCCCATTACAGTACCCTGTATCTGGAGCGCTGTGTGTCTCTATCCCCATTACAGTACCCTGTGTCTGGAGCGCTGTGTGTCTCTATCTCCATTACAGTACCCTGTGTCTGAAATGGGACCTTATTGCCTATATAGTGCACTACATTTGACCAGGCACTGCATCTCAGTGCAAAAGGCATCACTACAGTCCCTGGGTCGAATCCAGGCTACATCACATCCGGCCATGATTGGGAGTCCCATAGGGCGGCACACAATTGTCCCAGCGTCATCCGGGGTAGGCCGTCATTGTAAGTAAGAATTTGTTCTTAACTGACTTACCTAGTTAAATAAAGGTTCAATCAAATTAAATAAATAGGGCTCTGGTCATAAAATAGGGCTCCATGTTAAGAATAGGGTCCCATTCCGGACAACACCTCTGGGTCCCTGCCTGCCTGCTCACTGTGGTGCTAGAGCCATAAAAAGGCACCACTAATCTGACCAGGCTTCACTCTCTCTCTTCTCTCACTCTTCCTCTGTGAGGTTTTCCCTCTTTATTGGATAGTGCAGGAGCTGAACCACAAAACCAATTTTAGTCACATTCTCAATGAGCCTTGACGGGGCCCAATTTGTCTCCCCTCAGGGCATTGGGATCCGCTCCAGTGTCCCCCAAAGCCTCTTTTTTAGAGAAAAAGAGGGATTTTTGGTGTTCTTTTTTTCCGTTAACAATTGCACGTTTTGAGATCCAGCAGTTCATGTGACTCAAAGGAAGGCTGTGCATTGCGTTCTGGGAAAGATGGCAGTGACATCATGGGTCAGCTATGACATCGCACACAGAAATGTCTGTAACAATGTAATTGTTCATCGAGTGCCTTTAACGAAGCTTCCAAATGATTCCAATATCTACAGGATAGAAAAAAAGCACACGGAAAAGCTATCTTATATAAGGGAACCGTACATTTTTGAAGGAGTTGTGCTAAACTAGTACAAATGTACAACCTACTCTAAGGTGCTACAGTGAAAGCTGTCTTGGGCATGTGCCTGCTTTGTGTCCGTTGGTCTGTGACGCACTGGCTATTGTCGATCAACATTCATTTACTACAGTGGCTCATCCCATTGGGTTGTGCTTTTCACAACCAACACACAGGCAATGCAATCTGAGAAAATATAACCATTCGACAATCTGTTGTCCCGTAAAACATTCGACCCACATGTCTTCCATCCAGTGACAAGTCAATGATCAAATCTACTGCACCAATCTACCAACACCAGAGCTACTCAGCTGCCCACTGTCCCCAAACACCTCTCTCTTTCCTCTTTTCACTCACCCTGTCACTTCCCCTCATCTTCTGCTTTCACTTTCCGAGTACAGAAAACTTTGAGATCACAGGATATATGCGCAAAGTCACCCACTTTACAATTCCAACAGACAAACAAACCCAAAACGTCTGTGCCGTTTTCACACCAGTGACAACAACCTGTGTACATTTCTGCACGTCTCTCCGGGTAATAACATTGATTTTTGCTGCGTGGTTTTTTCGTGAGCAGGCGAGCTGCTACAGTAGGAGGTGTCCAGATCTTAAGCTAGACCGTTGGTCGGGGTCGACGTTTGCTCCTCAACCTCCATGGTGTTCAAACTGTACCTGAAACGATGTGCTCTACATCATAGACCACTCTTACAGCTGCTACTTTAAGAGACAGACTAAAGAAGAAACCATTGATTAACCGTAGGAATCTGACCGCACTCACCTTTGATCACAAAACGCGCTACACATATTGTCACCGTCTAAGATTCAATAGCAATGACATACAAGGAAAATTAGGTGACAAATAGAAATGACCAAAAAAAAGCACACAACAGAACTGTATACGCTCCAAATTGCTACCAGAGATTCAAGAAAGACAAAACATTGAAGTGAGGAGAGGTTTCCCTCAATGGGGTAAGAGCGATATCGATGAGGTCATCACTGAAATGGCAGTATCAAGACTGACTGAACTCCTCTTTTATTCTACGCTAGTTGTAGCACAATGGCCGGGCAAGATGCCTGCTAAACATGTACAGTGATTCTCACTGCGTTTTAGGGAGCTGCAGTTAAAGATCTAGCTCGCTAGTCTATGTGTCAGAACAAACCAGCCAGAGAGGGTCATTGGCTCTACTACATTCGCTGACACACACACATACTCACTATTGCCAGACATTTCTGAGTATTACACACACACACACACACACACACACACACAGTGTTTCAGTCAGTGTGTTAGTCTTCTCATTATCTCTTCATCAGAGTACGGTTATCACTCTGCTCTTCATTGCTTACCATCAGTTACTTAGGCTCCATGGGGCCAACTTCCACGTGAGTAAAATGTTCACGTTCTCTCCCATTGACATCAATGCATCACTAACCTAAACATAGACTTTAGTGGAAGTTAGGATTCGCCCCGATGTCTTTGGTATCTCCAGAGCAGCCGTGTTCCGTTTCAGTCTACTGTCTCTATCCAGGCTGGGCCACCGAGCTGCTTCAGTTCACTGCCCTTTTAACGCCGTCCATACCTCCAATCCGTCCCATGTTGTGTCTGTCTCACTGCCTCCGTCCAGATATCAAGCCAGTCGGTTATATCTAGCTACCATATTTCTATCAAGTCCTTAGGAGCGTATTCACCACAATGGCATTCCAAGTTGATCAATGTCATACCCCATTGTCATAGGTTTCTTGTGATTTCCCACATTGTGACTAGACAGTGGTTTAGAGAAGACTGGCCCTGTGTCCAAAATGGACCCTATGTCTATATAGGGGATACTGTGTCCTATATTGGCACCCTATTCTCCATACATCGCACAACTGGACTGTATTATGACAGACGGTGCCTCAGAGTTGGGACTCCCGCAGTGTGACAGGAGAGCTCCGGGCTCGATATAACTCAACACTCTTTCAGCTCTTACCACCACGTAATTCAGTGGGGAAATTGCAAAAAAAAAAAAATATGTGTCCCATGCTTTTTAATTGATGCTCTGGTTCACCTTTGACGGGAGGCATCGATTGGCCACACATCCCCAGGAGCTCAGCCAACTGGCTAACCTAACACACACCTTCCTCGGAATGAAATAGCTCCCAGAGACGTCAAACACTATTGAGTAACTATCATTAGAAATGGCCAACCAAATTTGCTGAAGAAACCTCCAGAACTTTCATTAAGAGTCAGGATTATTATACAATAAAAAAAAAGAGGAATATTTATTAGGACAGCAAAGCGGTTCTTAGATATTTTTTTGTTTAGTTCTGTTCTTTGTTGTTTTTCTATTTTTCTTTGGGTCTTTTCTTTGGGTCAGCGCAGAGGAGGATGTGGTCATGCCTTATGCACGCCACTCAGTGTGTGCGATCCTTGATAAATATCTGTACATCTGTGGATGTTAGGATTAAACTTCGGTTTTAATGAGTTGTTTTTTTCTCTGAAGCTTTCAATAAAAAAAATGTGGAAAAAATATCACGAATGTGCCTCGTTATTTGACTCTAATGTCTCAATCTTTGTAACTTCAAAACATGGTCTTTGTTACAGTAAAATATAAACGGTACTGCTTTTAGTGCTAGTGGTAGACACCATATTGTCAACTACTAACTCTACCCCATCGCCTGTAATAAAACCCCTCCCTCCCATACCAATACACCTCCCTCTTTTAGTGCTAGTGGTAGACACCATATTGTCAACTACTAACTCTACCCCATCTCCTGTAATAAAACCCCTCGCCTCCCATACCAATACACCTGCCTCTTTTAGTGCTAGTGGTAGACACCATATTGTCAACGACTAACTCTACCCCATCTCCTGTAATAAAACCCCTCCCATACCAATACCCCTGCCTCTTTTAGTGGTAGTGGTAGAAACCATATTGTCAACTACTAACTCTACCCCATCTCCTGTAATAAAACCCCTCGCCTCCCATACCAATACACCTGCCTCTTTTAGTGCTAGTGGTAGACACCATATTGTCAATGACTAACTCTACCCCATCTCCTGTAATAAAACCCCTCCCATACCAATACACCTGCCTCTTTTAGTACTGGTGGTAGACACCATATTGTCAACTACTAACTCTACCCCATCTCCTGTAATAAAACCCCACGCCTGCCCTCCATACCAATACACCTGCCTCTTTTAGTGGTAGTGGTAGACACCATATTGTCAAATACTAACTCTACCCCATCTCCTGTAATAAAACCCCTCCCTCCCCACCCATACCAATACACCTGCCTCTTTTAGTGCTAGTGGTAGACACGATATCGTCAATGACTAACTCTACCCCATCTCCTGTAATAAACCCCCTCCCCTCCCCTCCATACCAATACACCTGCCTCTTTCAGTGCTAGTGGTAGACACCATATTGTCAAGTACTAACTCAACCCCATCCCCTGTAATAAAACCCCTCCCATACCAATACACCTGCCTCTTTTAGTGCTAGTGGTAGACACCATATTGTCAACTACTAACTCTACCCCATCTCCTGTAATAAACCCCCTCCCCTCCCATACCAATACACCTGCCTCTTTTCGTGCTAGTGGTAGACACCATATTGTCAACAACTAACTCCACCCCATCTCCTCTAATAAAACCCCTCCCATACCAACACACCTGCCTCTTAGTGCTAGTGGCAGACACCATATTGTCAACTACTAACTCTACCCCATCTCCTTTAATAAAACCCCCTCCCCACCCATATCAATACACCTGCCTCTTTTCATGCTAGTGGTAGACACCATATTGTCAACTCCTAACTCTACCCCATCTCCTGTAATAAAACCCCTCCCCCTCCCATACCAATATACCTGCCTCTTTTCGTGCTAGTGGTAGACACCATATTGTCAACTACTAACACTGCCCCATCTCCTGTAATAACACCCCTCCCCTGCCATACCAATACACCTGCTTCTTTTAGTGCTAGTGGTAGACACCATATTGTCAACTACTAACTCTACCCCATCTCCTGTAATAAACCCCCTCCCCTCCCATACCAATACACCTGCCTCTTTTAGTGCTAGTGGTAGACACCATATTGTCAACTACTAACTCTACCCCATCTCCTGTAATAAAACCCCGCCCATACCAATACACCTGTCTCTTTTAGTGCCAGTGGTGTACACCATATTGTCAACTACTAACTCTACCCCATCTCCTGTAATAAAACCCCACCCCTCCCCTCCATACCAATACACCTGCCTCTTTTGGTGCTAGTGGTAGACACCATATTGTCATCTACTAACTCTACCCATCTCCTTTAATAAAACCACTCCCCTGCCCTCCATACCAATACACCTGCCTCTTTTAGTGGTAGTGGTAGACACCATATTGTCAACTACTAACTCTACCCCATCTCCTGTAATAAAACCCCTCCCTCCCATAACAATACACCTGCCTCTTTTAGTGCTAGTGGTAGACACCATATTGTCAACTACTAACTCTACCCCATCTCCTGTAATAAAACCCCTCCCATACCAATACACCTGCCTCTTTTAGTGCTAGTGGTAGACACCATATTGTCATCTACTAACTCTACCCCATCTCCTTTAATAAACCCCTCTCCTCCCATACCAATACACCTGCCTCTTTTAGTGCTAGTGGTAGACACCATATTGTCATCTACTAACTCTACCCATCTCCTTTAATAAAACCCCTCTCCTCCCATACCAATACACCTGCCTCTTTTAGTGCTAGTGGTAGACACCATATTGTCATCTACTAACTCTACCCATCTCCTTTAATAAAACCCCTCTCCTCCCATACCAATACACCTGCCTCTTTTAGTGCTAGTGGTAGACACCATATTGTCAACTACTAACTCTACCCATCTCCTTTAATAAAACCCCTCTCCTCCCTTACCGACACACCTGCCTCGTTTAGTGCTAGTGGTAGACACCATATTGTCAACTACTAACTCTACCACATCTGCTGTAATAAAACCACTCCCCTCCCCTCCCATACCAATACACCTGCCTCTTTTAGTGCTAGTGGTAGACACCATAATGTCAACTACTAACTCTACCCCATCTCCTGTAATAAAACCCCGCCCATACCAATACACCTGTCTCTTTTAGTGCCAGTGGTGTACACCATATTGTCAACTACTAACTCTACCCCATCTCCTGTAATAAAACCCCACCCCTCCCCTCCATACCAATACACCTGCCTCTTTTAGTGCTAGTGGTAGACACCATATTGTCATCTACTAACTCTACCCATCTCCTTTAATAAAACCACTCCCCTGCCCTCCATACCAATACACCTGCCTCTTTTAGTGGTAGTGGTAGACACCATATTGTCAACTACTAACTCTACCCCATCTCCTGTAATAAAACCCCTCCCTCCCATAACAATACACCTGCCTCTTTTAGTGCTAGTGGTAGACACCATATTGTCAGCTACTAACTCTACCCCATCTCCTGTAATAAAACCCCTCCCTCCCATAACAATACACCTGCCTCTTTTAGTGCTAGTGGTAGACACCATATTGTCAGCTACTAACTCGACCCCATCTCCTGTAATAAAACCCCTCCCCTCCCATACCAATACACCTGCCTCTTTTAGTGCTAGTGGTAGACACCATATTGTCAACTACTAAATCTACCCCATCTCCTGTAATAAAACCCCTCCCATACCAATACTCCTGCCTCTTTTCGTGCTAGTGGTAGACACCATATTGTCAACTACTAACTCTACCCCATCTCCTCTAATAAAACCCCTCCCATACCAACACATCTGCCTCTTTTAGTGCTAGTGGTAGACACCATATTGTCATCTACTAACTCTACCCCATCTCCTGTAATAAAACCACTCCCTCCCCACCCATATCAATACACCTGCCTCTTTTAGTGCTGGTGGTAGACAACATATTGTCAAATACTAACTCTACACCATCTCCTGGAATAAACCCCCCTCCCCCCTCCCCCTCCCCCTCCCATACCAATACACCTACCTCTTTTCGTGCTAGTGGTAGACACCATATTGTCAACCACTAACTCAACCACATCCCCTGTAATAAAACCCCTGCCATACCAATACACCTGCCTCTTTTAGTGCTAGTGGTAGACACCATATTGTCAACTACTAACACTACCCCATCTCCTGTAATAACACCCCTCCCCTGCCATACCAATACACCTACCTATTTTAGTGCTAGTGGTAGACACCATATTGTCAACTACTAACTCTACCCCATCTCCTGTAATAAATCCCCTCCCCTCCCATACCAATACACCTGCCTCTTTTAGTACTAGTGGTAGACACCATATTGTCAACTACTAACTCAACCCCATCCCCTGTAATAAAACCCCGCCCATACCAATACACCTGTCTCTTTTAGTGCTAGTGGTGTACACCATATTGTCAACTACTAACTCTACCCCATCTCCTGTAATAAAACCCCTCCCCTCCCATACCAATACACCTGCCTCTTTTAGTACTAGTGGTAGACACCATATTGTCAACTACTAACTCAACCCCATCCCCTGTAATAAAACCCCGCCCATACCAATACACCTGTCTCTTTTAGTGCTAGTGGTGTACACCATATTGTCAACTACTAACTCTACCCCATCTCCTTTAATAAAACCCTTCCCCTCCCCTCCATACCAATACACCTGCCTCTTTCAGTGCTAGTGGTAGACAACATATTGTCAACTACTAACTCTACACCATCTCCTGTAATGAAACCCCTCCCTCCCATACCAATACACCTGCCTCTTTTCGTGCTAGTGGTAGACACCATATTGTCAACTCCTAACTCTATCCCATCTCCTGTAATAAAACCCCTCCCCTTCCCTCCATACCAATACACCTGCCTCTTTCAGTGCTAGTGGTAGACACCATATTGTCAACCACTAACTCAACCCCATTCCCTGTAATAACACCCCTGCCATACCAATACACCTGCCTCTTTTAGTGCTAGTGGTAGACACCATATTGTCAACTACTAACACTACCCCATCTCCTGTAATAAAACCCCTCCCTCCCATACCAATACACCTGCCTCTTTTAGTGCTAGTGGTAGACACCATATTGTCAACTACTAACTCTACCCCATCTCCTTTAATTAAACCCCTCTCCTCCCATACCAATACACCTGCCTCTTTTAGTGCTAGTGGTAGACACCATATTGTCATCTACTAACTCTACCCCATCTCCTTTAATAAACCCCTCTCCTCCCATACCAATACACCTGCCTCTTTTAGTGCTAGTGGTAGACACCATATTGTCAGCTACTAACTCTACCCCATCTCCTGTAATAAAACCCCTCCCTCCCATAACAATACACCTGCCTCTTTTAGTGCTAGTGGTAGACACCATATTGTCAGCTACTAACTCGACCCCATCTCCTGTAATAAAACCCCTCCCCTCCCATACCAATACACCTGCCTCTTTTAGTGCTAGTGGTAGACACCATATTGTCAACTACTAAATCTACCCCATCTCCTGTAATAAAACCCCTCCCATACCAATACTCCTGCCTCTTTTCGTGCTAGTGGTAGACACCATATTGTCAACTACTAACTCTACCCCATCTCCTCTAATAAAACCCCTCCCATACCAACACATCTGCCTCTTTTAGTGCTAGTGGTAGACACCATATTGTCATCTACTAACTCTACCCCATCTCCTGTAATAAAACCACTCCCTCCCCACCCATATCAATACACCTGCCTCTTTTAGTGCTGGTGGTAGACAACATATTGTCAAATACTAACTCTACACCATCTCCTGGAATAAACCCCCCTCCCCCTCCCCCTCCCCCTCCCATACCAATACACCTACCTCTTTTCGTGCTAGTGGTAGACACCATATTGTCAACCACTAACTCAACCACATCCCCTGTAATAAAACCCCTGCCATACCAATACACCTGCCTCTTTTAGTGCTAGTGGTAGACACCATATTGTCAACTACTAACACTACCCCATCTCCTGTAATAACACCCCTCCCCTGCCATACCAATACACCTACCTATTTTAGTGCTAGTGGTAGACACCATATTGTCAACTACTAACTCTACCCCATCTCCTGTAATAAATCCCCTCCCCTCCCATACCAATACACCTGCCTCTTTTAGTACTAGTGGTAGACACCATATTGTCAACTACTAACTCAACCCCATCCCCTGTAATAAAACCCCGCCCATACCAATACACCTGTCTCTTTTAGTGCTAGTGGTGTACACCATATTGTCAACTACTAACTCTACCCCATCTCCTGTAATAAAACCCCTCCCCTCCCATACCAATACACCTGCCTCTTTTAGTACTAGTGGTAGACACCATATTGTCAACTACTAACTCAACCCCATCCCCTGTAATAAAACCCCGCCCATACCAATACACCTGTCTCTTTTAGTGCTAGTGGTGTACACCATATTGTCAACTACTAACTCTACCCCATCTCCTTTAATAAAACCCTTCCCCTCCCCTCCATACCAATACACCTGCCTCTTTCAGTGCTAGTGGTAGACAACATATTGTCAACTACTAACTCTACACCATCTCCTGTAATGAAACCCCTCCCTCCCATACCAATACACCTGCCTCTTTTCGTGCTAGTGGTAGACACCATATTGTCAACTCCTAACTCTATCCCATCTCCTGTAATAAAACCCCTCCCCTTCCCTCCATACCAATACACCTGCCTCTTTCAGTGCTAGTGGTAGACACCATATTGTCAACCACTAACTCAACCCCATTCCCTGTAATAACACCCCTGCCATACCAATACACCTGCCTCTTTTAGTGCTAGTGGTAGACACCATATTGTCAACTACTAACACTACCCCATCTCCTGTAATAAAACCCCTCCCTCCCATACCAATACACCTGCCTCTTTTAGTGCTAGTGGTAGACACCATATTGTCAACTACTAACTCTACCCCATCTCCTTTAATTAAACCCCTCTCCTCCCATACCAATACACCTGCCTCTTTTAGTGCTAGTGGTAGACACCATATTGTCATCTACTAACTCTACCCCATCTCCTTTAATAAACCCCTCTCCTCCCATACCAATACACCTGCCTCTTTTAGTGCTAGTGGTAGACACCATATTGTCATCTACTAACTCTACCCATCTCCTTTAATAAAACCCCTCTCCTCCCATACCAATACACCTGCCTCTTTTAGTGCTAGTGGTAGACACCATATTGTCATCTACTAACTCTACCCATCTCCTTTAATAAAACCCCTCTCCTCCCATACCAATACACCTGCCTCTTTTAGTGCTAGTGGTAGACACCATATTGTCAACTACTAACTCTACCCCATCTCCTGTAATAAAACCCCTCCCTCCCATACCAATACACCTGCCTCTTTCAGTGCTATTGGTAGACACCATATTGTCAACTACTAACTCTACCCCATCTCCTGTAATAAAACCCCTCCCTCCCATACCCATACACCTGCCTCTTTTAGTGCTAGTGGTAGACACCATATTGTCATCTACTAACTCTACCCATCTCCTTTAATAAAACCCCTCTCCTCCCTTACCAATACACCTGCCTCGTTTAGTGCTAGTGGTAGACACCATATTGTCATCTACTAACTCTACCCATCTCCTTTAATAAAACCCCTCTCCTCCCTTACCAATACACCTGCCTCGTTTAGTGCTAGTGGTAGACACCATATTGTCAACTACTAACTCTACCCCATCTCCTGTAATAAAACCCCTCCCATACCAATACACCTGCCTCTTTTAGTGCTGGTGGTAGACACCATATTGTCAAATACTAACTCTACCCCATCTCCTGTAATAAAACCCCACCCCTACCCTCCATACCAATACACCTGCCTCTTTTAGTGGTAGTTGTAGACACCATATTGTCAACTACTAACTCTACCACATCTGCTGTAATAAAACCACTCCCCTCCCCTCCCATACCAATACACCTACCTCTTTTAGTGCTAGTGGTAGACACCATATTGTCAACTACTAACTCTACCCCATCTCCTGTAATAAAACCCCACCCCTACCCTCCATACCAATACACCTGCCTCTTTTAGTGGTAGTTGTAGACACCATATTGTCAACTACTAACTCTACCCCATCTCCTGTAATAAAACCCCTCCCCTGCCATACCAATACACCTGACTCTATTAGTGCTAGTGGTAGACACCATATTGTCAACTACTAACTCTACCCCATCTCCTGTAATAAAACCCCTCCCTCCCCACCCATACCAATACACCTGCCTCTTTTAGTGGTAGTGGTAGAAACCATATTGTCAATGACTAACTCTACCCCATCTCCTGTAATAAAACCCCTCCCTCCCAAACCAATACACCTGCCTCTTTTAGTGCTAGTGGTAGACACCATATTGTCAACTACTAACTCTACCACATCTGCTGTAATAAAACCACTCCCCTCCCCTCCCATACCAATACACCTACCTCTTTTAGTGCTAGTGGTAGACACCATATTGTCAGCTACTAACTCGACCCCATCTCCTGTAATAAAACCCCTCCCCTCCCATACCAATACACCTGCCTCTTTTAGTGCTAGTGGTAGACACCATATTGTCAACTACTAAATCTACCCCATCTCCTGTAATAAAACCCCTCCCATACCAATACTCCTGCCTCTTTTCGTGCTAGTGGTAGACACCATATTGTCAACTACTAACTCTACCCCATCTCCTCTAATAAAACCCCTCCCATACCAACACATCTGCCTCTTTTAGTGCTAGTGGCAGACACCATATTGTCAACTACTAACTCTACCCCATCTCCTGTAATAAAACCCCTCGCCTCCCATACCAATACACCTGCCACTTTTAGTGCTAGTGGTAGACACCATATTGTCAATGACTAACTCTACCCCATCTCCTGTAATAAAACCCCTCCCTCCCATACCAATACACCTGCCTCTTTTAGTGCTAGTGGTAGACACCATATTGTCATCTACTAACTCTACCCCATCTCCTGTAATAAAACCACTCCCTCCCCACCCATATCAATACACCTGCCTCTTTTAGTGCTGGTGGCAGACACCATATTGTCAACTACTAACTCTACCCCATCTCCTGTAATAAAACCCCTCGCCTCCCATACCAATACACCTGCCTCTTTTAGTGCTAGTGGTAGACACCATATTGTCATCTACTAACTCTACCCATCTCCTTTAATAAAACCCCTCTCCTCCCTTACCAATACACCTGCCTCGTTTAGTGCTAGTGGTAGACACCATATTGTCAACTACTAACTCTACCCCATCTCCTGTAATAAAACCCCTCCCATACCAATACACCTGCCTCTTTTAGTGCTGGTGGTAGACACCATATTGTCAAATACTAACTCTACCCCATCTCCTGTAATAAAACCCCACCCCTACCCTCCATACCAATACACCTGCCTCTTTTAGTGGTAGTTGTAGACACCATATTGTCAACTACTAACTCTACCACATCTGCTGTAATAAAAGCACTCCCCTCCCCTCCCATACCAATACACCTACCTCTTTTAGTGCTAGTGGTAGACACCATATTGTCAACTACTAACTCTACCCCCATCTCCTGTAATAAAACCCCACCCCTACCCTCCATACCAATACACCTGCCTCTTTTAGTGGTAGTTGTAGACACCATATTGTCAACTACTAACTCTACCCCATCTCCTGTAATAAAACCCCTCCCCTGCCATACCAATACACCTGCCTCTATTAGTGCTAGTGGTAGACACCATATTGTCAACTACTAACTCTACCCCATCTCCTGTAATAAAACCCCTCCCTCCCCACCCATACCAATACACCTGCCTCTTTTAGTGGTAGTGGTAGAAACCATATTGTCAATGACTAACTCTACCCCCATCTCCTGTAATAAAACCCCCTGCCTCCCAAACCAATACACCTGCCTATTTTAGTGCTAGTGGTAGACACCATATTGTCCACTACTAACTCTACCACATCTGCTGTAATAAACCCACTCCCCTCCCACTCCCATACCATACACCTACCCCATCTTTTTTACGTGCTAGTGGTAGACCCATATTGTCAGCTACTAACTCACCCCTCTCCTGTAATAAAACCCCCCCTTCCATACCATACAACCTGCCTCTTTTACTCAGGCTAGTGGTAAGACACCATATTGGGTCAACTACTAATCTACCCCAAATCTCCTGTATAAAAACCCCTCCCATACCCATACACTCCTGCCTCTTTTCGTGCTAGTGGTAGACACCATATTGTCAACTACTCACTCTACCCCATCTCCTCTAATAAAACCCCTCCAACCAACACATCTGCCTCTTTTAGTGCTAGTGGCAGACACCATATTGTCAACTACTAACTCTAACCCTACCCCATCTCCTGTAATAAAACCCCACCCCTACCCTCCATACCAATACACCTGCCTCTTTTAGCGGTAGTTGTAGACACCATATTGTCAACTACTAACTCTACCCCATCTCCTGTAATAAAACTCCTCCCCTGCCATACCAATACACCTGCCTCTATTAGTGCTAGTGGTAGACACCATATTGTCAACTACTAACTCTACCCCATCTCCTGTAATAAAACCCCTCCCTCCCCACCCATACCAATACACCTGCCTCTTTTAGTGGTAGTGGTAGAAACCATATTGTCAATGACTAACTCTACCCCATCTCCTGTAATAAAACCCCTCCCTCCCCAAACCAATACACCTGCCTCTTTTAGTGCTAGTGGTAGACACCATATTGTCAACTACTAACTCTACCACATCTGCTGTAATAAAACCACTCCCCTCCCCTCCCATACCAATACACCTACCTCTTTTAGTGCTAGTGGTAGACACCATATTGTCAGCTACTAACTCGACCCCATCTCCTGTAATAAAACCCCTCCCCTCCCATACCAATACACCTGCCTCTTTTAGTGCTAGTGGTAGACACCATATTGTCAACTACTAAATCTACCCCATCTCCTGTAATAAAACCCCTCCCATACCAATACTCCTGCCTCTTTTCGTGCTAGTGGTAGACACCATATTGTCAACTACTAACTCTACCCCATCTCCTCTAATAAAACCCCTCCCATACCAACACATCTGCCTCTTTTAGTGCTAGTGGCAGACACCATATTGTCAACTACTAACTCTACCCCATCTCCTGTAATAAAACCCCTCGCCTCCCATACCAATACACCTGCCACTTTTAGTGCTAGTGGTAGACACCATATTGTCAATGACTAACTCAACCCTTTCTCCTGTAATAAAACCCCTCCCTCCCATACCAATACACCTGCCTCTTTTAGTGCTAGTGGTAGACACCATATTGTCATCTACTAACTCTACCCCATCTCCTGTAATAAAACCACTCCCTCCCCACCCATATCAATACACCTGCCTCTTTTAGTGCTGGTGGCAGACACCATATTGTCAACTACTAACTCTACCCCATCTCCTGTAATAAAACCCCTCGCCTCCCATACCAATACACCTGCCTCTTTTAGTGCTAGTGGTAGACACCATATTGTCATCTACTAACTCTACCCATCTCCTTTAATAAAACCCCTCTCCTCCCTTACCAATACACCTGCCTCGTTTAGTGCTAGTGGTAGACACCATATTGTCAACTACTAACTCTACCCCATCTCCTGTAATAAAACCCCTCCCATACCAATACACCTGCCTCTTTTAGTGCTGGTGGTAGACACCATATTGTCAAATACTAACTCTACCCCATCTCCTGTAATAAAACCCCACCCCTACCCTCCATACCAATACACCTGCCTCTTTTAGTGGTAGTTGTAGACACCATATTGTCAACTACTAACTCTACCACATCTGCTGTAATAAAACCACTCCCCTCCCCTCCCATACCAATACACCTACCTCTTTTAGTGCTAGTGGTAGACACCATATTGTCAACTACTAACTCTACCCCATCTCCTGTAATAAAACCCCACCCCTACCCTCCATACCAATACACCTGCCTCTTTTAGTGGTAGTTGTAGACACCATATTGTCAACTACTAACTCTACCCCATCTCCTGTAATAAAACCCCTCCCCTGCCATACCAATACACCTGCCTCTATTAGTGCTAGTGGTAGACACCATATTGTCAACTACTAACTCTACCACATCTGCTGTAATAAAACCACTCCCCTCCCCTCCCATACCAATACACCTACCTCTTTTAGTGCTAGTGGTAGACACCATATTGTCAGCTACTAACTCGACCCCATCTCCTGTAATAAAACCCCTCCCCTCCCATACCAATACACCTACCTCTTTTAGTGCTAGTGGTAGACACCATATTGTCAACTACTAACTCTACCCCATCTCCTGTAATAAAACCCCACCCCTACCCTCCATACCAATACACCTGCCTCTTTTAGTGGTAGTTGTAGACACCATATTGTCAACTACTAACTCTACCCCATCTCCTGTAATAAAACCCCTCCCCTGCCATACCAATACACCTGCCTCTATTAGTGCTAGTGGTAGACACCATATTGTCAACTACTAACTCTACCACATCTGCTGTAATAAAACCACTCCCCTCCCCTCCCATACCAATACACCTACCTCTTTTAGTGCTAGTGGTAGACACCATATTGTCAGCTACTAACTCGACCCCATCTCCTGTAATAAAACCCCTCCCCTCCCATACCAATACACCTGCCTCTTTTAGTGCTAGTGGTAGACACCATATTGTCAACTACTAAATCTACCCCATCTCCTGTAATAAAACCCCTCCCATACCAATACACCTGCCTCTTTTAGTGCTAGTGGTAGACACCATATTGTCAACTACTAACTCTACCCCATCTCCTCTAATAAAACCCCTCCCATACCAACACATCTGCCTCTTTTAGTGCTAGTGGCAGACACCATATTGTCAACTACTAACTCTACCCCATCTCCTGTAATAAAACCCCTCGCCTCCCATACCAATACACCTGCCACTTTTAGTGCTAGTGGTAGACACCATATTGTCAATGACTAACTCAACCCTTTCTCCTGTAATAAAACCCCTCCCTCCCATACCAATATACCTGCCTCTTTTAGTGCTAGTGGTAGACACCATATTGTCATCTACTAACTCTACCCCATCTCCTGTAATAAAACCACTCCCTCCCCACCCATATCAATACACCTGCCTCTTTTAGTGCTGGTGGCAGACACCATATTGTCAACTACTAACTCTACCCCATCTCCTGTAATAAAACCCCTCGCCTCCCATACCAATACACCTGCCTCTTTTAGTGCTAGTGGTAGACACCATATTGTCATCTACTAACTCTACCCATCTCCTTTAATAAAACCCCTCTCCTCCCTTACCAATACACCTGCCTCGTTTAGTGCTAGTGGTAGACACCATATTGTCAACTACTAACTCTACCCCATCTCCTGTAATAAAACCCCTCCCATACCAATACACCTGCCTCTTTTAGTGCTGGTGGTAGACACCATATTGTCAAATACTAACTCTACCCCATCTCCTGTAATAAAACCCCACCCCTACCCTCCATACCAATACACCTGCCTCTTTTAGTGGTAGTTGTAGACACCATATTGTCAACTACTAACTCTACCACATCTGCTGTAATAAAACCACTCCCCTCCCCTCCCATACCAATACACCTACCTCTTTTAGTGCTAGTGGTAGACACCATATTGTCAGCTACTAACTCGACCCCATCTCCTGTAATAAAACCCCTCCCCTCCCATACCAATACACCTGCCTCTTTTAGTGCTAGTGGTAGACACCATATTGTCAACTACTAAATCTACCCCATCTCCTGTAATAAAACCCCTCCCATACCAATACTCCTGCCTCTTTTCGTGCTAGTGGTAGACACCATATTGTCAACTACTAACTCTACCCCATCTCCTCTAATAAAACCCCTCCCATACCAACACATCTGCCTCTTTTAGTGCTAGTGGCAGACACCATATTGTCAACTACTAACTCTACCCCATCTCCTGTAATAAAACCCCTCGCCTCCCATACCAATACACCTGCCACTTTTAGTGCTAGTGGTAGACACCATATTGTCAATGACTAACTCTACCCCATCTCCTGTAATAAAACCCCTCCCTCCCATACCAATACACCTGCCTCTTTTAGTGCTAGTGGTAGACACCATATTGTCATCTACTAACTCTACCCCATCTCCTGTAATAAAACCACTCCCTCCCCACCCATATCAATACACCTGCCTCTTTTAGTGCTGGTGGTAGACAACATATTGTCAACTACTAACTCTACACCATCTCCTGGAATAAACCCCCCTCCCCCTCCCATACCAATACACCTACCTCTTTTCGTGCTAGTGGTAGACACCATCTTGTCAACCACTAACTCAACCACATCCCCTGTAATAAAACCCCTGCCATACCAATACACCTGCCTCTTTTAGTGCTAGTGGTAGACACCATATTGTCAACTACTAACACTACCCCATCTCCTGTAATAACACCCCTCCCCTGCCATACCAATACACCTACCTATTTTAGTGCTAGTGGTAGACACCATATTGTCAACTACTAACTCTACCCCATCTCCTGTAATAAAACCCCGCCCATACCAATACACCTGTCTCTTTTAGTGCTAGTGGTGTACACCATATTGTCAACTACTAACTCTACCCCATCTCCTGTAATAAAACCCCTCCCCTCCCATACCAATACACCTGCCTCTTTTAGTACTAGTGGTAGACACCATATTGTCAACTACTAACTCAACCCCATCCCCTGTAATAAAACCCCGCCCATACCAATACACCTGTCTCTTTTAGTGCTAGTGGTAGACACCATATTGTCAACTCCTAACTCTACCCCATCTCCTGTAATAAAACCCCTCCCCTTCCCTCCATACCAATACACCTGCCTCTTTCAGTGCTAGTGGTAGACACCATATTGTCAACTACTAACTCTACCCCATCTCCTGTAATAAAACCCCTCCCATACCAATACACCTGCCTCTTTTAGTGCTGGTGGTAGACACCATATTGTCAAATACTAACTCTACCCCATCTCCTGTAATAAAACCCCACCCCTACCCTCCATACCAATACACCTGCCTCTTTTAGTGGTAGTTGTAGACACCATATTGTCAACTACTAACTCTACCACATCTGCTGTAATAAAACCACTCCCCTCCCCTCCCATACCAATACACCTACCTCTTTTAGTGCTAGTGGTAGACACCATATTGTCAGCTACTAACTCGACCCCATCTCCTGTAATAAAACCCCTCCCCTCCCATACCAATACACCTGCCTCTTTTAGTGCTAGTGGTAGACACCATATTGTCAACTACTAAATCTACCCCATCTCCTGTAATAAAACCCCTCCCATACCAATACTCCTGCCTCTTTTCGTGCTAGTGGTAGACACCATATTGTCAACTACTAACTCTACCCCATCTCCTCTAATAAAACCCCTCCCATACCAACACATCTGCCTCTTTTAGTGCTAGTGGCAGACACCATATTGTCAACTACTAACTCTACCCCATCTCCTGTAATAAAACCCCTCGCCTCCCATACCAATACACCTGCCACTTTTAGTGCTAGTGGTAGACACCATATTGTCAATGACTAACTCTACCCCATCTCCTGTAATAAAACCCCTCCCTCCCATACCAATACACCTGCCTCTTTTAGTGCTAGTGGTAGACACCATATTGTCATCTACTAACTCTACCCCATCTCCTGTAATAAAACCACTCCCTCCCCACCCATATCAATACACCTGCCTCTTTTAGTGCTGGTGGTAGACAACATATTGTCAACTACTAACTCTACACCATCTCCTGGAATAAACCCCCCTCCCCCTCCCATACCAATACACCTACCTCTTTTCGTGCTAGTGGTAGACACCATCTTGTCAACCACTAACTCAACCACATCCCCTGTAATAAAACCCCTGCCATACCAATACACCTGCCTCTTTTAGTGCTAGTGGTAGACACCATATTGTCAACTACTAACACTACCCCATCTCCTGTAATAACACCCCTCCCCTGCCATACCAATACACCTACCTATTTTAGTGCTAGTGGTAGACACCATATTGTCAACTACTAACTCTACCCCATCTCCTGTAATAAAACCCCGCCCATACCAATACACCTGTCTCTTTTAGTGCTAGTGGTGTACACCATATTGTCAACTACTAACTCTACCCCATCTCCTGTAATAAAACCCCTCCCCTCCCATACCAATACACCTGCCTCTTTTAGTACTAGTGGTAGACACCATATTGTCAACTACTAACTCAACCCCATCCCCTGTAATAAAACCCCGCCCATACCAATACACCTGTCTCTTTTAGTGCTAGTGGTAGACACCATATTGTCAACTCCTAACTCTACCCCATCTCCTGTAATAAAACCCCTCCCCTTCCCTCCATACCAATACACCTGCCTCTTTCAGTGCTAGTGGTAGACACCATATTGTCAACCACTAACTCAACCCCATCCCCTGTAATAAAACCCCTGCCATACCAATACACCTGCCTCTTTTAGTGCTAGTGGTAGACACCATATTGTCAACTACTAACACTACCCCATCTCCTGTAATAAAACCCCTCCCTCCCATACCAATACACCTGCCTCTTTTAGTGCTAGTGGTAGACACCATATTGTCAACTACTAACTCTACCCCATCTCCTTTAATTAAACCCCTCTCCTCCCATACCAATACACCTGCCTCTTTTAGTGCTAGTGGTAGACACCATATTGTCATCTACTAACTCTACCCCATCTCCTTTAATAAACCCCTCTCCTACCATACCAATACACCTGCCTCTTTTAGTGCTAGTGGTAGACACCATATTGTCATCTACTAACTCTACCCATCTCCTTTAATAAAACCCCTCTCCTCCCATACCAATACACCTGCCTCTTTTAGTGCTAGTGGTAGACACCATATTGTCATCTACTAACTCTACCCATCTCCTTTAATAAAACCCCTCTCCTCCCATACCAATACACCTGCCTCTTTTAGTGCTAGTGGTAGACACCATATTGTCAACTACTAACTCTACCCCATCTCCTGAAATAACACCCCTCCCCTCCCATACCAATACACCTGCCTCTTTTAGTGCTAGTGGTAGACACCATATTGTCAACTACTAACTCTACCCCATCTCCTGTAATAAAACCCCTCCCCTGCCATACCAATGCACCTGCCTCTTTTAGTGCTAGTGGTAGACACCATATTGTCAACTACTAACTCTACCCCATCTCCTGTAATAAAACCCCTCCCTCCCATACCAATACACCTGCCTCTTTCAGTGCTATTGGTAGACACCATATTGTCAACTACTAACTCTACCCCATCTCCTTTAATTAAACCCCTCTCCTCCCATACCAATACACCTGCCTCTTTTAGTGCTAGTGGTAGACACCATATTGTCATCTACTAACTCTACCCCATCTCCTTTAATAAACCCCTCTCCTACCATACCAATACACCTGCCTCTTTTAGTGCTAGTGGTAGACACCATATTGTCATCTACTAACTCTACCCATCTCCTTTAATAAAACCCCTCTCCTCCCATACCAATACACCTGCCTCTTTTAGTGCTAGTGGTAGACACCATATTGTCATCTACTAACTCTACCCATCTCCTTTAATAAAACCCCTCTCCTCCCATACCAATACACCTGCCTCTTTTAGTGCTAGTGGTAGACACCATATTGTCAACTACTAACTCTACCCCATCTCCTGAAATAACACCCCTCCCCTCCCATACCAATACACCTGCCTCTTTTAGTGCTAGTGGTAGACACCATATTGTCAACTACTAACTCTACCCCATCTCCTGTAATAAAACCCCTCCCCTGCCATACCAATGCACCTGCCTCTTTTAGTGCTAGTGGTAGACACCATATTGTCAACTACTAACTCTACCCCATCTCCTGTAATAAAACCCCTCCCTCCCATACCAATACACCTGCCTCTTTCAGTGCTATTGGTAGACACCATATTGTCAACTACTAACTCTACCCCATCTCCTGTAATAAAACCCCTCCCTCCCATACCCATACACCTGCCTCTTTTAGTGCTAGTGGTAGACACCATATCTACTAACTCTACCCCATCTCCTTTAATTAACCCCTCTCCTCTCCTCCCATACCAATACACCTGCCTCTTTTAGTGCTAGTGGTAGACACCATATTGTCATCTACTAACTCTACCCATCTCCTTTAATAAAACCCCTCTCCTCCCTTACCAATACACCTGCCTCGTTTAGTGCTAGTGGTAGACACCATATTGTCAACTACTAACTCTACCCCATCCCCTGTAATAAAACCCCGCCCATACCAATACACCTGTCTCTTTTAGTGCTAGTGGTGTACACCATATTGTCAACTACTAACTCTACCCCATCTCCTGTAATAAAACCCCTCCCCTCCCATACCAATACACCTGCCTCTTTTAGTACTAGTGGTAGACACCATATTGTCAACTACTAACTCAACCCCATCCCCTGTAATAAAACCCCGCCCATACCAATACACCTGTCTCTTTTAGTGCTAGTGGTAGACACCATATTGTCAACTCCTAACTCTACCCCATCTCCTGTAATAAAACCCCTCCCCTTCCCTCCATACCAATACACCTGCCTCTTTCAGTGCTAGTGGTAGACACCATATTGTCAACCACTAACTCAACCCCATCCCCTGTAATAAAACCCCTGCCATACCAATACACCTGCCTCTTTTAGTGCTAGTGGTAGACACCATATTGTCAACTACTAACACTACCCCATCTCCTGTAATAAAACCCCTCCCTCCCATACCAATACACCTGCCTCTTTTAGTGCTAGTGGTAGACACCATATTGTCAACTACTAACTCTACCCCATCTCCTTTAATTAAACCCCTCTCCTCCCATACCAATACACCTGCCTCTTTTAGTGCTAGTGGTAGACACCATATTGTCATCTACTAACTCTACCCCATCTCCTTTAATAAACCCCTCTCCTACCATACCAATACACCTGCCTCTTTTAGTGCTAGTGGTAGACACCATATTGTCATCTACTAACTCTACCCATCTCCTTTAATAAAACCCCTCTCCTCCCATACCAATACACCTGCCTCTTTTAGTGCTAGTGGTAGACACCATATTGTCATCTACTAACTCTACCCATCTCCTTTAATAAAACCCCTCTCCTCCCATACCAATACACCTGCCTCTTTTAGTGCTAGTGGTAGACACCATATTGTCAACTACTAACTCTACCCCATCTCCTGAAATAACACCCCTCCCCTCCCATACCAATACACCTGCCTCTTTTAGTGCTAGTGGTAGACACCATATTGTCAACTACTAACTCTACCCCATCTCCTGTAATAAAACCCCTCCCCTGCCATACCAATGCACCTGCCTCTTTTAGTGCTAGTGGTAGACACCATATTGTCAACTACTAACTCTACCCCATCTCCTGTAATAAAACCCCTCCCTCCCATACCAATACACCTGCCTCTTTCAGTGCTATTGGTAGACACCATATTGTCAACTACTAACTCTACCCCATCTCCTGTAATAAAACCCCTCCCTCCCATACCCATACACCTGCCTCTTTTAGTGCTAGTGGTAGACACCATATCTACTAACTCTACCCCATCTCCTTTAATTAACCCCTCTCCTCTCCTCCCATACCAATACACCTGCCTCTTTTAGTGCTAGTGGTAGACACCATATTGTCATCTACTAACTCTACCCATCTCCTTTAATAAAACCCCTCTCCTCCCTTACCAATACACCTGCCTCGTTTAGTGCTAGTGGTAGACACCATATTGTCAACTACTAACTCTACCCCATCCCCTGTAATAAAACCCCGCCCATACCAATACACCTGCCTCTTTTAGTGCTAGTGGTAGACACCATATTGTCATCTACTAACTCTACCCATCTCCTTTAATAAAACCCCTCTCCTCCCTTACCAATACACCTGCCTCGTTTAGTGCTAGTGGTAGACACCATATTGTCAACTACTAACTCTACCCCATCCCCTGTAATAAAACCCCGCCCATACCAATACACCTGTCTCTTTTAGTGCTAGTGGTAGACACCATATTGTCAACTCCTAACTCTACCCCATCTCCTGTAATAAAACCCCTCCCCTTCCCTCCATACCAATACACCTGCCTCTTTCAGTGCTAGTGGTAGACACCATATTGTCAACCACTAACTCAACCCCATCCCCTGTAATAAAACCCCTGCCATACCAATACACCTGCCTCTTTTAGTGCTAGTGGTAGACACCATATTGTCAACTACTAACACTACCCCATCTCCTGTAATAAAACCCCTCCCTCCCATACCAATACACCTGCCTCTTTTAGTGCTAGTGGTAGACACCATATTGTCAACTACTAACTCTACCCCATCTCCTTTAATTAAACCCCTCTCCTCCCATACCAATACACCTGCCTCTTTTAGTGCTAGTGGTAGACACCATATTGTCATCTACTAACTCTACCCCATCTCCTTTAATAAACCCCTCTCCTACCATACCAATACACCTGCCTCTCTTAGTGCTAGTGGTAGACACCATATTGTCATCTACTAACTCTACCCATCTCCTTTAATAAAACCCCTCTCCTCCCATACCAATACACCTGCCTCTTTTAGTGCTAGTGGTAGACACCATATTGTCATCTACTAACTCTACCCATCTCCTTTAATAAAACCCCTCTCCTCCCATACCAATACACCTGCCTCTTTTAGTGCTAGTGGTAGACACCATATTGTCAACTACTAACTCTACCCCATCTCCTGTAATAACACCCCTCCCCTCCCATACCAATACACCTGCCTCTTTTAGTGCTAGTGGTAGACACCATATTGTCAACTACTAACTCTACCCCATCTCCTGTAATAAAACCCCTCCCCTGCCATACCAATGCACCTGCCTCTTTTAGTGCTAGTGGTAGACACCATATTGTCAACTACTAACTCTACCCCATCTCCTGTAATAAAACCCCTCCCTCCCATACCAATACACCTGCCTCTTTCAGTGCTATTGGTAGACACCATATTGTCAACTACTAACTCTACCCCATCTCCTGTAATAAAACCCCTCCCTCCCATACCCATACACCTGCCTCTTTTAGTGCTAGTGGTAGACACCATATCTACTAACTCTACCCCATCTCCTTTAATTAACCCCTCTCCTCTCCTCCCATACCAATACACCTGCCTCTTTTAGTGCTAGTGGTAGACACCATATTGTCATCTACTAACTCTACCCATCTCCTTTAATAAAACCCCTCTCCTCCCTTACCAATACACCTGCCTCGTTTAGTGCTAGTGGTAGACACCATATTGTCAACTACTAACTCTACCCCATCTCCTGTAATAAAACCCCTCCCATACCAATACACCTGCCTCTTTTAGTGCTGGTGGTAGACACCATATTGTCAAATACTAACTCTACCCCATCTCCTGTAATAAAACCCCACCCCTACCCTCCATACCAATACACCTGCCTCTTTTAGTGGTAGTTGTAGACACCATATTGTCAACTACTAACTCTACCACATCTGCTGTAATAAAACCACTCCCCTCCCCTCCCATACCAATACACCTACCTCTTTTAGTGCTAGTGGTAGACACCATATTGTCAACTACTAACTCTACCCCATCTCCTGTAATAAAACCCCACCCCTACCCTCCATACCAATACACCTGCCTCTTTTAGTGGTAGTTGTAGACACCATATTGTCAACTACTAACTCTACCCCATCTCCTGTAATAAAACCCCTCCCCTGCCATACCAATACACCTGCCTCTATTAGTGCTAGTGGTAGACACCATATTGTCAACTACTAACTCTACCCATCTCCTTTAATAAAACCCTTCTCCTCCCATACCAATACACCTGCCTCTTTTAGTGCTAGTGGTAGACACCATATTGTCAACTACTAACTCTACCCCATCTCCTGAAATAACACCCCTCCCCTCCCATACCAATACACCTGCCTCTTTTAGTGCTAGTGGTAGACACCATATTGTCAACTACTAACTCTACCCCATCTCCTGTAATAAAACCCCTCCCCTGCCATACCAATGCACCTGCCTCTTTTAGTGCTAGTGGTAGACACCATATTGTCAACTACTAACTCTACCCCATCTCCTGTAATAAAACCCCTCCCTCCCATACCAATACACCTGCCTCTTTCAGTACTATTGGTAGACACCATATTGTCAACTACTAACTCTACCCCATCTCCTGTAATAAAACCCCTCCCTCCCATACCCATACACCTGCCTCTTTTAGTGCTAGTGGTAGACACCATATCTACTAACTCTACCCCATCTCCTTTAATTAACCCCTCTCCTCTCCTCCCATACCAATACACCTGCCTCTTTTAGTGCTAGTGGTAGACACCATATTGTCATCTACTAACTCTACCCATCTCCTTTAATAAAACCCCTCTCCTCCCTTACCAATACACCTGCCTCGTTTAGTGCTAGTGGTAGACACCATATTGTCAACTACTAACTCTACCCCATCCCCTGTAATAAAACCCCGCCCATACCAATACACCTGCCTCTTTTAGTGCTAGTGGTAGACACCATATTGTCATCTACTAACTCTACCCATCTCCTTTAATAAAACCCCTCTCCTCCCTTACCAATACACCTGCCTCGTTTAGTGCTAGTGGTAGACACCATATTGTCAACTACTAACTCTACCCCATCCCCTGTAATAAAACCCCGCCCATACCAATACACCTGTCTCTTTTAGTGCTAGTGGTAGACACCATATTGTCAACTCCTAACTCTACCCCATCTCCTGTAATAAAACCCCTCCCCTTCCCTCCATACCAATACACCTGCCTCTTTCAGTGCTAGTGGTAGACACCATATTGTCAACCACTAACTCAACCCCATCCCCTGTAATAAAACCCCTGCCATACCAATACACCTGCCTCTTTTAGTGCTAGTGGTAGACACCATATTGTCAACTACTAACTCTACCCCATCTCCTTTAATTAAACCCCTCTCCTCCCATACCAATACACCTGCCTCTTTTAGTGCTAGTGGTAGACACCATATTGTCATCTACTAACTCTACCCCATCTCCTTTAATAAACCCCTCTCCTACCATACCAATACACCTGCCTCTCTTAGTGCTAGTGGTAGACACCATATTGTCATCTACTAACTCTACCCATCTCCTTTAATAAAACCCCTCTCCTCCCATACCAATACACCTGCCTCTCTTAGTGCTAGTGGTAGACACCATATTGTCATCTACTAACTCTACCCATCTCCTTTAATAAAACCCCTCTCCTCCCATACCAATACACCTGCCTCTTTTAGTGCTAGTGGTAGACACCATATTGTCATCTACTAACTCTACCCATCTCCTTTAATAAAACCCCTCTCCTCCCATACCAATACACCTGCCTCTTTTAGTGCTAGTGGTAGACACCATATTGTCAACTACTAACTCTACCCCATCTCCTGTAATAACACCCCTCCCCTCCCATACCAATACACCTGCCTCTTTTAGTGCTAGTGGTAGACACCATATTGTCAACTACTAACTCTACCCCATCTCCTGTAATAAAACCCCTCCCCTGCCATACCAATGCACCTGCCTCTTTTAGTGCTAGTGGTAGACACCATATTGTCAACTACTAACTCTACCCCATCTCCTGTAATAAAACCCCTCCCTCCCATACCAATACACCTGCCTCTTTCAGTGCTATTGGTAGACACCATATTGTCAACTACTAACTCTACCCCATCTCCTGTAATAAAACCCCTCCCTCCCATACCCATACACCTGCCTCTTTTAGTGCTAGTGGTAGACACCATATCTACTAACTCTACCCCATCTCCTTTAATTAACCCCTCTCCTCTCCTCCCATACCAATACACCTGCCTCTTTTAGTGCTAGTGGTAGACACCATATTGTCATCTACTAACTCTACCCATCTCCTTTAATAAAACCCCTCTCCTCCCTTACCAATACACCTGCCTCGTTTAGTGCTAGTGGTAGACACCATATTGTCAACTACTAACTCTACCCCATCCCCTGTAATAAAACCCCGCCCATACCAATACACCTGCCTCTTTTAGTGCTAGTGGTAGACACCATATTGTCATCTACTAACTCTACCCATCTCCTTTAATAAAACCCCTCTCCTCCCTTACCAATACACCTGCCTCGTTTAGTGCTAGTGGTAGACACCATATTGTCAACTACTAACTCTACCCCATCCCCTGTAATAAAACCCCGCCCATACCAATACACCTGTCTCTTTTAGTGCTAGTGGTAGACACCATATTGTCAACTCCTAACTCTACCCCATCTCCTGTAATAAAACCCCTCCCCTGCCATACCAATGCACCTGCCTCTTTTAGTGCTAGTGGTAGACACCATATTGTCAACTACTAACTCTACCCCATCTCCTGTAATAAAACCCCTCCCTCCCATACCAATACACCTGCCTCTTTCAGTGCTATTGGTAGACACCATATTGTCAACTACTAACTCTACCCCATCTCCTGTAATAAAACCCCTCCCTCCCATACCCATACACCTGCCTCTTTTAGTGCTAGTGGTAGACACCATATCTACTAACTCTACCCCATCTCCTTTAATTAACCCCTCTCCTCTCCTCCCATACCAATACACCTGCCTCTTTTAGTGCTAGTGGTAGACACCATATTGTCATCTACTAACTCTACCCATCTCCTTTAATAAAACCCCTCTCCTCCCTTACCAATACACCTGCCTCGTTTAGTGCTAGTGGTAGACACCATATTGTCAACTACTAACTCTACCCCATCCCCTGTAATAAAACCCCGCCCATACCAATACACCTGCCTCTTTTAGTGCTAGTGGTAGACACCATATTGTCAACTACTAACACTACCCCATCTCCTGTAATAAAACCCCTCCCTCCCATACCAATACACCTGCCTCTTTTAGTGCTAGTGGTAGACACCATATTGTCAACTACTAACTCTACCCCATCTCCTTTAATTAAACCCCTCTCCTCCCATACCAATACACCTGCCTCTTTTAGTGCTAGTGGTAGACACCATATTGTCATCTACTAACTCTACCCCATCTCCTTTAATAAACCCCTCTCCTACCATACCAATACACCTGCCTCTCTTAGTGCTAGTGGTAGACACCATATTGTCATCTACTAACTCTACCCATCTCCTTTAATAAAACCCCTCTCCTCCCATACCAATACACCTGCCTCTTTTAGTGCTAGTGGTAGACACCATATTGTCATCTACTAACTCTACCCATCTCCTTTAATAAAACCCCTCTCCTCCCATACCAATACACCTGCCTCTTTTAGTGCTAGTGGTAGACACCATATTGTCAACTACTAACTCTACCCCATCTCCTGTAATAACACCCCTCCCCTCCCATACCAATACACCTGCCTCTTTTAGTGCTAGTGGTAGACACCATATTGTCAACTACTAACTCTACCCCATCTCCTGTAATAAAACCCCTCCCCTGCCATACCAATGCACCTGCCTCTTTTAGTGCTAGTGGTAGACACCATATTGTCAACTACTAACTCTACCCCATCTCCTGTAATAAAACCCCTCCCTCCCATACCAATACACCTGCCTCTTTCAGTGCTATTGGTAGACACCATATTGTCAACTACTAACTCTACCCCATCTCCTGTAATAAAACCCCTCCCTCCCATACCCATACACCTGCCTCTTTTAGTGCTAGTGGTAGACACCATATCTACTAACTCTACCCCATCTCCTTTAATTAACCCCTCTCCTCTCCTCCCATACCAATACACCTGCCTCTTTTAGTGCTAGTGGTAGACACCATATTGTCATCTACTAACTCTACCCATCTCCTTTAATAAAACCCCTCTCCTCCCTTACCAATACACCTGCCTCGTTTAGTGCTAGTGGTAGACACCATATTGTCAACTACTAACTCTACCCCATCCCCTGTAATAAAACCCCGCCCATACCAATACACCTGCCTCTTTTAGTGCTAGTGGTAGACACCATATTGTCATCTACTAACTCTACCCATCTCCTTTAATAAAACCCCTCTCCTCCCTTACCAATACACCTGCCTCGTTTAGTGCTAGTGGTAGACACCATATTGTCAACTACTAACTCTACCCCATCCCCTGTAATAAAACCCCGCCCATACCAATACACCTGTCTCTTTTAGTGCTAGTGGTAGACACCATATTGTCAACTCCTAACTCTACCCCATCTCCTGTAATAAAACCCCTCCCCTTCCCTCCATACCAATACACCTGCCTCTTTCAGTGCTAGTGGTAGACACCATATTGTCAACCACTAACTCAACCCCATCCCCTGTAATAAAACCCCTGCCATACCAATACACCTGCCTCTTTTAGTGCTAGTGGTAGACACCATATTGTCAACTACTAACACTACCCCATCTCCTGTAATAAAACCCCTCCCTCCCATACCAATACACCTGCCTCTTTTAGTGCTAGTGGTAGACACCATATTGTCAACTACTAACTCTACCCCATCTCCTTTAATTAAACCCCTCTCCTCCCATACCAATACACCTGCCTCTTTTAGTGCTAGTGGTAGACACCATATTGTCATCTACTAACTCTACCCCATCTCCTTTAATAAACCCCTCTCCTACCATACCAATACACCTGCCTCTCTTAGTGCTAGTGGTAGACACCATATTGTCATCTACTAACTCTACCCATCTCCTTTAATAAAACCCCTCTCCTCCCATACCAATACACCTGCCTCTTTTAGTGCTAGTGGTAGACACCATATTGTCATCTACTAACTCTACCCATCTCCTTTAATAAAACCCCTCTCCTCCCATACCAATACACCTGCCTCTTTTAGTGCTAGTGGTAGACACCATATTGTCAACTACTAACTCTACCCCATCTCCTGTAATAACACCCCTCCCCTCCCATACCAATACACCTGCCTCTTTTAGTGCTAGTGGTAGACACCATATTGTCAACTACTAACTCTACCCCATCTCCTGTAATAAAACCCCTCCCCTGCCATACCAATGCACCTGCCTCTTTTAGTGCTAGTGGTAGACACCATATTGTCAACTACTAACTCTACCCCATCTCCTGTAATAAAACCCCTCCCTCCCATACCAATACACCTGCCTCTTTCAGTGCTATTGGTAGACACCATATTGTCAACTACTAACTCTACCCCATCTCCTGTAATAAAACCCCTCCCTCCCATACCCATACACCTGCCTCTTTTAGTGCTAGTGGTAGACACCATATCTACTAACTCTACCCCATCTCCTTTAATTAACCCCTCTCCTCTCCTCCCATACCAATACACCTGCCTCTTTTAGTGCTAGTGGTAGACACCATATTGTCATCTACTAACTCTACCCATCTCCTTTAATAAAACCCCTCTCCTCCCTTACCAATACACCTGCCTCGTTTAGTGCTAGTGGTAGACACCATATTGTCAACTACTAACTCTACCCCATCTCCTGTAATAAAACCCCTCCCATACCAATACACCTGCCTCTTTTAGTGCTGGTGGTAGACACCATATTGTCAAATACTAACTCTACCCCATCTCCTGTAATAAAACCCCACCCCTACCCTCCATACCAATACACCTGCCTCTTTTAGTGGTAGTTGTAGACACCATATTGTCAACTACTAACTCTACCACATCTGCTGTAATAAAACCACTCCCCTCCCCTCCCATACCAATACACCTACCTCTTTTAGTGCTAGTGGTAGACACCATATTGTCAACTACTAACTCTACCCCATCTCCTGTAATAAAACCCCACCCCTACCCTCCATACCAATACACCTGCCTCTTTTAGTGGTAGTTGTAGACACCATATTGTCAACTACTAACTCTACCCCATCTCCTGTAATAAAACCCCTCCCCTGCCATACCAATACACCTGCCTCTATTAGTGCTAGTGGTAGACACCATATTGTCAACTACTAAGTCTACCCCATCTCCTGTAATAAAACCCCTCCCTCCCCACCCATACCAATACACCTGCCTCTTTTAGTGGTAGTGGTAGAAACCATATTGTCAATGACTAACTCTACCCCATCTCCTGTAATAAAACCCCTCCCTCCCAAACCAATACACCTGCCTCTTTTAGTGCTAGTGGTAGACACCATATTGTCAACTACTAACTCTACCACATCTGCTGTAATAAAACCACTCCCCTCCCCTTCCATACCAATACACCTACCTCTTTTAGTGCTAGTGGTAGACACCATATTGTCAACTACTAACTCTACCCCATCTCCTGTAATAAAACCCCACCCCTACCCTCCATACCAATACACCTGCCTCTTTTAGTGGTAGTGGTAGACACCATATTGTCAGCTACTAACTCGACCCCATCTCCTGTAATAAAACCCCTCTCCTCCCATACCAATACACCTGCCTCTTTTAGTGCTAGTGGTAGACACCATATTGTCAACTACTAAATCTACCCCATCTCCTGTAATAAAACCCCTCCCATACCAATACACCTGCCTCTTTTCATGCTAGTGGTAGACACCATATTGTCAACTACTAACTCTACCCCATCTCCTCTAATAAAACCCCTCCCATACCAACACACCTGCCACTTTTAGTGCTAGTGGTAGACACCATATTGTCAATGACTAACTCTACCCCATCTCCTGTAATAAAACCCCTCCCTCCCATACCAATACACCTGCCTCTTTTAGTGCTAGTGGTAGACACCATATTGTCAACTACTAACTCTACCCCATCTCCTTTAATAAAACCCCTCTTCTCCCATACCAGTACACCTGCCTCTTTTAGTGCTAGTGGTAGACACCATTTGTCATCTACTAACTCTACCCCATCTCCTTTAATAAAACCCCTCCCCTCCCATACCAGTACACCTGCCTCTTTTAGTGCTAGTGGTAGACACCATATTGTCAACTACTAACTCAACCCCATCCCCTGTAATAAAATCCCGCCCATACCAATACACCTGTCTCTTTTAGTGCTAGTGGTGTACACCATATTGTCAACTACTAACTCTACCCCATCTCCTGTAATAAAACCCCACCCCTCCCCTCCATACCAATACACCTGCCCCATTTAGTGCTAGTGGTAGACACCATATCGTCAACTACTAACTCTACCCCATCTCCTGTAATAAAACCCCTCCCATACCAATACACCTGCCTCTTTCAGTGCTAGTGGTAGACACCATATTGTCAACTACTAACTCAACCCCATCCCCTGTAATAAAACCCCTGCCATACCAATACACCTGCCTCTTTTAGTGCTAGTGGTAGACACCATATTGTCAACTACTAACACTACCCCATCTCCTGTAATAACACCCCTCCCCTGCCATACCAATACACCTGCCTCTTTTAGTGCTAGTGGTAGACACCATATTGTCAACTACTAACTCTACCCCCATCTCCTGTAATAAAACCCCTCCCCTCCCATACCAGTACACCTGCCTCTTTTAGTGCTAGTGGTAGACACCATATTGTCAACTACTAACTCAACCCCATCCCCTGTAATAAAACCCCGCCCATACCAATACACCTGTCTCTTTTAGTGCTAGTGGTGTACACCATATTGTCAACTACTAACTCTACCCCATCTCCTGTAATAAAACCCCACCCCTCCCCTCCATACCAATACACCTGCCCCATTTAGTGCTAGTGGTAGACACCATATCGTCAACTACTAACTCTACCCCATCTCCTGTAATAAAACCCCTCCCATACCAATACACCTGCCTCGTTTAGTGCTAGTGGTAGACACCATATTGTCAAATACTAACTCTACCCCATCTCCGGTAATAAAACACTTCCCTCCCATACCAATACACCTGCCTCTTTTAGTGCTCGTGGTAGACACCATATTGTCAACTACTAACTCTACCCCATCTCCTTTAATAAAACCCTTCCCCTCCCCTCCATACCAATACACCTGCCTCTTTCAGTGCTAGTGGTAGACACCATATTGTCAAATACTAACTCTACCCCATCTCCTGTAATGAAACCCCTCCCTCCCATACCAATACACCTGCCTCTTTTAGTGCTAGTGGTAGACACCATATTGTCAACTACTAACTCTACCCCATCTCCTGGAATAAACCCCCCCCCCTCATACCAATACACATGCCTATTTTAGTGCTAGTGGTAGACACCATATTATCAACTACTAAATCTACCCCATCTCCTGTATTAAAACTCCTCCCCATCCCGTACCAATACACCTACCTCTTTTAGTGCTAGTGGTTTACACCATATTGTCAACTACTAACTCTGCCCCATCTCCTGTAATAAAACCCCACCCCTCCCCTCCATACCAATACACCTGCCTCTTTTAGTGCTAGTGGTAGACACCATATTGTCAACTACTAACTCTACCCCATCTCCTGTAATAACACCCCTCCCCTCCCATACCAATACACCTGCCTCTTTTAGTGCTGGTGGTAGACAACATATTGTCAACTACTAACTCTACACCATCTCCTGGAATAAACCCCCCTCCCCCTCCCATACCAATACACTTGCCTCTTTTCGTGCTAGTGGTAGACACCATATTGTCAACTCCTAACTCTACCCCATCTCCTGTAATAAAACCCCTCCCCTCCCCTCCCATACCAATACACCTGCCTCTTTCAGTGTTAGTGGTAGACACCATATTGTCAACTACTAACTCAACCCCATCCCCTGTAATAAAACCCCTGCCATACCAATACACCTGCCTCTTTTAGTGCTAGTGGTAGACACCATATTGTCAACTACTAACACTACCCCATCTCCTGTAATAACACCCCTCCCCTGCCATACCAATACACCTGCCTCTTTTAGTGCTAGTGGTAGACACCATATTGTCAACTACTAACTCTACCCCATCTCCTGTAATAAAACCCCTCCCCTCCCATACCAGTACACCTGCCTCTTTTAGTGCTAGTGGTAGACACCATATTGTCAACTACTAACTCAACCCCATCCCCTGTAATAAAATCCCGCCCATACCAATACACCTGTCTCTTTTAGTGCTAGTGGTGTACACCATATTGTCAACTACTAACTCTACCCCATCTCCTGTAATAAAACCCCACCCCTCCCCTCCATACCAATACACCTGCCCCATTTAGTGCTAGTGGTAGACACCATATCGTCAACTACTAACTCTACCCCATCTCCTGTAATAAAACCCCTCCCATACCAATACACCTGCCTCTTTCAGTGCTAGTGGTAGACACCATATTGTCAACTACTAACTCAACCCCATCCCCTGTAATAAAACCCCTGCCATACCAATACACCTGCCTCTTTTAGTGCTAGTGGTAGACACCATATTGTCAACTACTAACACTACCCCATCTCCTGTAATAACACCCCTCCCCTGCCATACCAATACACCTGCCTCTTTTAGTGCTAGTGGTAGACACCATATTGTCAACTACTAACTCTACCCCATCTCCTGTAATAAAACCCCTCCCCTCCCATACCAGTACACCTGCCTCTTTTAGTGCTAGTGGTAGACACCATATTGTCAACTACTAACTCAACCCCATCCCCTGTAATAAAACCCCGCCCATACCAATACACCTGTCTCTTTTAGTGCTAGTGGTGTACACCATATTGTCAACTACTAACTCTACCCCATCTCCTGTAATAAAACCCCACCCCTCCCCTCCATACCAATACACCTGCCCCATTTAGTGCTAGTGGTAGACACCATATCGTCAACTACTAACTCTACCCCATCTCCTGTAATAAAACACTTCCCTCCCATACCAATACACCTGCCTCGTTTAGTGCTAGTGGTAGACACCATATTGTCAACTACTAAATCTACCCCATCTCCTGTAATAAAACCCCTCCCATACCAATACACCTGCCTCTTTTCATGCTAGTGGTAGACACCATATTGTCAACTACTAACTCTACCCCATCTCCTCTAATAAAACCCCTCCCATACCAACACACCTGCCACTTTTAGTGCTAGTGGTAGACACCATATTGTCAATGACTAACTCTACCCCATCTCCTGTAATAAAACCCCTCCCTCCCATACCAATACACCTGCCTCTTTTAGTGCTAGTGGTAGACACCATATTGTCAACTACTAACTCTACCCCATCTCCTTTAATAAAACCCCTCTTCTCCCATACCAGTACACCTGCCTCTTTTAGTGCTAGTGGTAGACACCATATTGTCATCTACTAACTCTACCCCATCTCCTGTAATAAAACCACTCCCTCCCCACCCATATCAATACACCTGCCTCTTTTAGTGCTGGTGGTAGACAACATATTGTCAACTACTAACTCTACACCATCTCCTGGAATAAACCCCCCTCCCCCTCCCATACCAATACACTTGCCTCTTTTCGTGCTAGTGGTAGACACCATATTGTCAACTCCTAACTCTACCCCATCTCCTGTAATAAAACCCCTCCCCTCCCCTCCCATACCAATACACCTGCCTCTTTCAGTGTTAGTGGTAGACACCATATTGTCAACTACTAACTCAACCCCATCCCCTGTAATAAAACCCCTGCCATACCAATACACCTGCCTCTTTTAGTGCTAGTGGTAGACACCATATTGTCAACTACTAACACTACCCCATCTCCTGTAATAACACCCCTCCCCTGCCATACCAATACACCTGCCTCTTTTAGTGCTAGTGGTAGACACCATATTGTCAACTACTAACACTACCCCATCTCCTGTAATAACACCCCTCCCCTGCCATACCAATACACCTGCCTCTTTTAGTGCTAGTGGTAGACACCATATTGTCAACTACTAACTCTACCCCATCTCCTGTAATAAAACCCCTCCCCTCCCATACCAGTACACCTGCCTCTTTTAGTGCTAGTGGTAGACACCATATTGTCAACTACTAACTCAACCCCATCCCCTGTAATAAAACCCCGCCCATACCAATACACCTGTCTCTTTTAGTGCTAGTGGTGTACACCATATTGTCAACTACTAACTCTACCCCATCTCCTGTAATAAAACCCCACCCCTCCCCTCCATACCAATACACCTGCCCCATTTAGTGCTAGTGGTAGACACCATATCGTCAACTACTAACTCTACCCCATCTCCTGTAATAAAACCCCTCCCATACCAATACACCTGCCTCGTTTAGTGCTAGTGGTAGACACCATATTGTCAAATACTAACTCTACCCCATCTCCGGTAATAAAACACTTCCCTCCCATACCAATACACCTGCCTCTTTTAGTGCTCGTGGTAGACACCATATTGTCAACT
Source organism: Oncorhynchus kisutch (assembly GCF_002021735.2). NCBI lineage: Eukaryota > Metazoa > Chordata > Actinopteri > Salmoniformes > Salmonidae > Oncorhynchus > Oncorhynchus kisutch. The sequence goes on along the minus strand of NC_034190.2, from coordinate 40,583,256 downwards.
ACTAACTCTACCCCATCTCCTTTAATAAAACCCTTCCCCTCCCCTCCATACCAATACACCTGCCTCTTTCAGTGCTAGTGGTAGACACCATATTGTCAAATACTAACTCTACCCCATCTCCTGTAATGAAACCCCTCCCTCCCATACCAATACACCTGCCTCTTTTAGTGCTAGTGGTAGACACCATATTGTCAACTACTAACTCTACCCCATCTCCTGGAATAAACCCCCCCCCCTCATACCAATACACATGCCTATTTTAGTGCTAGTGGTAGACACCATATTATCAACTACTAAATCTACCCCATCTCCTGTATTAAAACTCCTCCCCATCCCGTACCAATACACCTACCTCTTTTAGTGCTAGTGGTTTACACCATATTGTCAACTACTAACTCTGCCCCATCTCCTGTAATAAAACCCCACCCCTCCCCTCCATACCAATACACCTGCCTCTTTTAGTGCTAGTGGTAGACACCATATTGTCAACTACTAACTCTACCCCATCTCCTGTAATAACACCCCTCCCCTCCCATACCAATACACCTGCCTCTTTTAGTGCTGGTGGTAGACAACATATTGTCAACTACTAACTCTACACCATCTCCTGGAATAAACCCCCCTCCCCCTCCCATACCAATACACTTGCCTCTTTTCGTGCTAGTGGTAGACACCATATTGTCAACTCCTAACTCTACCCCATCTCCTGTAATAAAACCCCTCCCCTCCCCTCCCATACCAATACACCTGCCTCTTTCAGTATTAGTGGTAGACACCATATTGTCAACTACTAACTCAACCCCATCCCCTGTAATAAAACCCCTGCCATACCAATACACCTGCCTCTTTTAGTGCTAGTGGTAGACACCATATTGTCAACTACTAACACTACCCCATCTCCTGTAATAACACCCCTCCCCTGCCATACCAATACACCTGCCTCTTTTAGTGCTAGTGGTAGACACCATATTGTCAACTACTAACTCTACCCCATCTCCTGTAATAAAACCCCTCCCCTCCCATACCAGTACACCTGCCTCTTTTAGTGCTAGTGGTAGACACCATATTGTCAACTACTAACTCAACCCCATCCCCTGTAATAAAATCCCGCCCATACCAATACACCTGTCTCTTTTAGTGCTAGTGGTGTACACCATATTGTCAACTACTAACTCTACCCCATCTCTTGTAATAAAACCCCACCCCTCCCCTCCATACCAATACACCTGCCCCATTTAGTGCTAGTGGTAGACACCATATCGTCAACTACTAACTCTACCCCATCTCCTGTAATAAAACCCCTCCCATACCAATACACCTGCCTCTTTCAGTGCTAGTGGTAGACACCATATTGTCAACTACTAACTCAACCCCATCCCCTGTAATAAAACCCCTGCCATACCAATACACCTGCCTCTTTTAGTGCTAGTGGTAGACACCATATTGTCAACTACTAACACTACCCCATCTCCTGTAATAACACCCCTCCCCTGCCATACCAATACACCTGCCTCTTTTAGTGCTAGTGGTAGACACCATATTGTCAACTACTAACTCTACCCCATCTCCTGTAATAAAACCCCTCCCCTCCCATACCAGTACACCTGCCTCTTTTAGTGCTAGTGGTAGACACCATATTGTCAACTACTAACTCAACCCCATCCCCTGTAATAAAACCCCGCCCATACCAATACACCTGTCTCTTTTAGTGCTAGTGGTGTACACCATATTGTCAACTACTAACACTACCCCATCTCCTGTAATAACACCCCTCCCCTCCCATACCAATACACCTGCCCCATTTAGTGCTAGTGGTAGACACCATATCGTCAACTACTAACTCTACCCCATCTCCTGTAATAAAACACTTCCCTCCCATACCAATACACCTGCCTCGTTTAGTGCTAGTGGTAGACACCATATTGTCAAATACTAACTCTACCCCATCTCCGGTAATAAAACACTTCCCTCCCATACCAATACACCTGCCTCTTTTAGTGCTCGTGGTAGACACCATATTGTCAACTACTAACTCTACCCCATCTCCTTTAATAAAACCCTTCCCCTCCCCTCCATACCAATACACCTGCCTCTTTCAGTGCTAGTGGTAGACACCATATTGTCAAATACTAACTCTACCCCATCTCCGGTAATAAAACACTTCCCTCCCATACCAATACACATGCCTATTTTAGTGCTAGTGGTAGACACCATATTATCAACTACTAAATCTACCCCATCTCCTGTATTAAAACTCCTCCCCATCCCGTACCAATACACCTACCTCTTTTAGTGCTAGTGGTTTACACCATATTGTCAACTACTAACTCTGCCCCATCTCCTGTAATAAAACCCCACCCCTCCCCTCCATACCAATACACCTGCCTCTTTTAGTGCTAGTGGTAGACACCATATTGTCAACTACTAACTCTACCCCATCTCCTGTAATAACACCCCTCCCCTCCCATACCAATACACCTGCCTCTTTTAGTGCTAGTGGTAGACACCATATTGTCAACTACTAACTCAACCCCATCTCCGGTAATAAAACACTTCCCTCCCATACCAATACACCTGCCTCTTTTAGTGCTCGTGGTAGACACCATATTGTCAAATACTAACTCTACCCCATCTCCTGTAATGAAACCCCTCCCTCCCATACCAATACACCTGCCTCTTTTAGTGCTAGTGGTAGACACCATATTGTCAACTACTAACTCTACCCCATCTCCTGGAATAAACCCCCCCCCCCCTCATACCAATACACCTGCCTATTTTAGTGCTAGTGGTAGACACCATATTGTCAACTACTAAATCTACCCCATCTCCTGTAATAAAACTCCCCCCCTCCGTACCAATACACCTACCTCTTTTAGTGCTAGTGGTTTACACCATATTGTCAACTACTAACTCTGCCCCATCTCCTGTAATAAAACCCCACCCCTCCCCTCCATACCAATACACCTGCCTCTTTTAGTGCTAGTGGTAGACACCATATTGTCAACTACTAACTCTACCCCATCTCCTGTAATAACACCCCTCCCCTCCCATACCAATACACCTGCCTCTTTTAGTGCTAGTGGTAGACACCATATTGTCAACTACTAACTCAACCCCATCTCCGGTAATAAAACACTTCCCTCCCATACCAATACACCTGCCTCTTTTAGTGCTCGTGGTAGACACCATATTGTCAACTACTAACTCTACCCCATCTCCTTTAATAAAACCCTTCCCCTCCCCTCCATACCAATACACCTGCCTCTTTCAGTGCTAGTGGTAGACACCATATTGTCAAATACTAACTCTACCCCATCTCCTGTAATGAAACCCCTCCCGCCCATACCAATACACCTGCCTCTTTTAGTGCTAGTGGTAGACACCATATTGTCAACTACTAACTCTACCCCATCTCCTGGAATAACCCCCCCCCCCCCCCCCCCCCCTCATACCAATACACCTGCCTATTTTAGTGCTAGTGGTAGACACCATATTGTCAACTACTAACTCTGCCCCATCTCCTGTAATAAAACCCCTCCCACACCAATACACCTGCCTCTTTTAGTGCTAGTGGTAGACACCATATTGTCAACTACTAACTCTACCCCATCTCCTGTAATAACACCCCTCCCCTCCCATACCAATACACCTGCCTCTTTTAGTGCTAGTGGTAGACACCATATTGTCAACTACTAACTCAACCCCATCTCCGGTAATAAAACACTTCCCTCCCATACCAATACACCTGCCTCTTTTAGTGCTCGTGGTAGACACCATATTGTCAACTACTAACTCTACCCCATCTCCTTTAATAAAACCCTTCCCGTCCCCTCCATACCAATACACCTGCCTCTTTCAGTGCTAGTGGTAGACACCATATTGTCAAATACTAACTCTACCCCATCTCCTGTAATGAAACCCCTCCCGCCCATACCAATACACCTGCCTATTTTAGTGCTAGTGGTAGACACCATATTGTCAACTACTAAATCTACCCCATCTCCTGTAATAAAACTCCTCCCCTCCCGTACCAATACACCTACCTCTTTCAGTGCTAGTGGTAGACACCATATTGTCAAATACTAACTCTACCCCATCTCCTGTAATGAAACCCCTCCCGCCCATACCAATACACCTGCCTCTTTTAGTGCTAGTGGTAGACACCATATTGTCAACTACTAACTCTACCCCATGTCCTGTAATTAAACCCCTCCCCTCCCATACCAATACACCTGCCTCTTAGCCCCAATACTAGTATTCCTTATAGAATTGTGTGCAATGCGGTGGGGTCCGATTGAAGTATTAAATACATTGCCTACATCTAAATAACTTCCATCTAATTTTTAATTGTAATTTTTATTTAACCTTTATTTAACTAGGCAACTCAGATAAGAACTAATTCTTACTTACAATGACGGCCTACACAGGCCAAACTCGGACGACGCTGGGCCAATTGTGCGCCGCCCTATGGGACTCCCAATCACTGCCGGTTGTGAAACAGTCTGGATTCAAACTAGGTTGTCTGTAGTGACACCTCTAGCACTGAGATGCAGTGTCTTAGACCGCTGCACCACTCGGGAGCCCCAAGTCTACCACCTACCGTGTCAGGTGACCTACAGCCAACACATCCTCCCATAATTACAGGCCTCAGAAATGGAGTTAACACTTACAGTATCAATGATTTTCTCCATAGAAAAGAGCACCTGCCTGACTGGGCATGAAGTGATCATAATCAAAGGCAGAGAAGCCGGCTTCAGGGAAAGGAATCAATGCCGGCCAATCAGGCTCTTCACTCTCATTAAGGCCAATTGATGTCTGTCCTAGTCACCTCCTAGGGACATACATTGCCAAAGACACGAGCATTGTAGGCAAGTTTCCTTTTTCATCAAGAAGTTTTGAGCCAAGATGTCTAATAGCTCAAGGCCTCTCAAGACAAAGGATGTCTTGATAGGCAGTGTAGCCTAGTGGTTAGAGCATTGGACTAGTAACTGAAAGGTTGCAAGTTCAAATCCCCGAGCTGACAAGGTACAAAATCTGTCGTTCTGCCCCTGAACTGGCAGTTAACCCACTGTTCCTAGGCCGTCATTGAAAATAAGAATTTGTTCTTAACTGACTTGCCTAGTAAAATAAAGGTAAAAAAATAAATAAAATAAAAAAATAAAAATAATTGGCTGATATGTGTTAGATAATAGAGAAAGAGAATGGGAGTGTGGCGCCCTCCTTTGGGCCTGCATTCACAAATGTTCCAATCTGCTTTGTTTATGTGTAAACTCAAAATATAAGGTGAGATACTTATAGTTTACAGTCCATTTTACTCTATATATTAGTCTGCATCTGTTAGATACTGGCTGTGTTTACACAATTCTGATCTTTTGCCCAATTATTGGCAAAAGGTCTTATCTGATTGGTCGAAAGACCAACACTGGCAAAAATATCAAAATTGCCCTGCGGTGTAGTCCACTCTTATCTGGTGCACAGGAGGGATGTTCCTTCCAGCCAAACACCACAAGGGTGCAGCAGACAAACACAGATGTTATCTCGCTGAGGAGGATGCATCAGGGGAGGGACTGGAATCAACTGAAAGGACATCGCCACTGAGCAAGAATGACGTGACTTACCATTCATCTCCTGAATAATTAGAGGTATGTGTCACTATGAAACTGTTAGATGACCTTGTTTTGGGGGGATTGCCTTTATGTGATAAGCCTACCACGGTTTGGTAGTCGTTTGTGAGGGAAAAAGAAAGTCAAAAACTACTCCTGACTTCTGGGAATACGTACCAGCTATGTGTATATGATCATGATGAACACAGAAGTGTCTGTTCTCTTGAGTCCTTATGTGTGCAGAACAGTGCCTTCTGCTGTACAAAGTAGTAACTACTGCACTTTAAAACTGGGATACTTCTCAGCCCAAATAGTGAGCCAGCGTCAATAGCCTTCCAGAACCTATTCTACAAGCTTGGCATTCTGTCTGTGCCTGGATATGGTCTTCTGTTCAATGGGGAATGGGGCAAGCTAGGGGAATAGGGGATTCTTGTTTTGCTGTTTTTGTGTTGCGGCTAGTTGAGCAAAATTGATTTACACACAGCTTAATGGAATAAGGGAAGCTGTACAATTGGGTTGGATCAGACGGGAATCTAATGGCCCTAGTCTTCCAGGTGCACATCAGTGGAAATTCAATCAAGAATCTGTGATACTCAGCACACAACTGACTTGCACCCGGTGCTCCCAAATAAGCTGACTTTCCAGTAAGAGAGCAAATTACGAGGGAATCTAATGCTACAACCAAAACTAACAGACCACCTCAAGAGACACAGGATGATATGGGGTTTGGCTCTCATTGTGTTAGCAGCTATTTTCTTGCGTTTAGGAGTAGGTGCGGTGTAGCCAACCAAGCTTGCATATACAGTACACAGCACTGTGCTAATTTTAATTCAATGGATTGAATTAGTGCTGAATTTCGTTGTGTCATATTAACCTCTATTGGTGAGGCAGTATCGCGTAAATAACCTTGTCTAGACACGCTGCTAGCTTAAACAATTAGACAATAGGGCTCGAGTCTGACTGCGCATTGTTCTGCCCACAGAATGAGTGAGCCTTGTGAAAGGACTGCGGTGGGGTCTAATTGATAAACAGGGTGAGAACGAACGCTGCCACCGAGACCGAAGGACAAGACAGGAGGACAAATAAATAACACGCTGTCACGCCAACGTCGAACAATGAAAATACGAGGCCCCCTTCAACAGCGCCAAATAACTCACGCTGCCCGTGGCTTTAAATCAGACAGCTCTCTCAGTTTCAATATTCCCGTGATGAATTGCTATCATTGTATCGCAGGAATTGGGAGCAGGGCCAGCCACATTGAAGTTCACAATGACATTAGTGGAACAATTGAATCTCGTGGGAGCCATGCTGTACACAAGGCTTTTCTAGTCCCGATGTTGTACTGTGCGCCAAGGGGCATTTTGCTGCTCTCAATACACAGATGGCAATAGGTGATTATTGAGGATGTGAACACTCAACACACTATCACATTTCATTGTGAAATAGACACAAATGAATGATTAAATACGAGCCAATGCTGCTTGTTGCGTTTACGTTAGCGTCCCCTTGTGGTGTTTCCCTTAGCAAAGGCTAGTTGCCCTCCGTTGGTGCAGAGAAACGGGGAAAGAATTACTGTTCGCCGTTGCTCAGGGGTTGATGGCAAGCGTCTCAATCTGCACAAGAAGGAACTCAAACTGTCAGTTCTTAGTTTTGCCAATTCAGTCTGAATTTATGGACTGCTAAACAACTCCACCATCTTCCTCCTAGAGAGTGTACACATCACTGGACTCATTGATCACCTTGGACGTCTGAATTAAGGTCTTAAAGTAAACCATAGTACTATTATGCTCGCAAGTCCACAATACTTATTTGCCATTGACCTCTAATCTTTAAGGCTATGGCCCTTATTAACCTTGTTAAGAGAACAGTTATCTGCTCCATTATGCTCAGATGTTCTGGTCTCAGTGGTGTAGTTTGGGCTTCCTCATCACTCCCTGTCCCAGAGCAGAAGAGACCTGACTGCCAACATTAACTGGCATTGAGGCCAGGCAGGCAGGCAGGCAGGCAGAGAGCTTGGGTTCTCTGGCCAACTAGTCACCCAATGGACATCCAATAGCTATTCTCACACTTTGACTGACTCCACTTGAATGTCATCTTGGTAAGCAACTCCAGTGTATATCTGGCCTTGTGTTTGAGGTTAATGAGTTAGGAAGGACGCCTGTATCGTTGTAGCGACTGTGTATATTTATACACCATCCAAAGTGTAATTACTAACTTCACCTTGATCAAATGGACGGAGATTCAATGTCTGCTTTTCTTACCGACAGGTGCCCTTCTTTGCGAGGCATTGGAAAACCTCCCTAGTCTTTGTGGTTGAATCTGTGTTTGAAATGTATTGCTCGACTGAGGAACCTTATGTGTGGTGTACAGAGATGAAGTAGTCATTCAAAAAGGATGTTAAACACTATTATTGAACACAGAGTGAGTCCGTGCAACTTATTATGTGACTTGTTAAGCATTTTTTTCCCTCCTGAACTCATTTATGCCTGCCATAACAAGGGGTTGAATACTTAATGACTCAACATGTCTAAAAACATAATTCCACTTGGACATTATGGGGTATTGTGTGTGGGCCAGTGACACAAAATCGCAATTTAATACATTTTGAATTCAGGCTGTCCCACAACTAAATGTGGAAAAATTCAAGGGGTGTGAATACTTTCTGAAGGCCCTGTACGCACCAGGATCCTCTAGTTGGCAGCAGGAACAAACACAGTGATTTTTTTAAATAACAACCCTCAGATCCTCTTATCCACTCTCTTCCTAGCAGCATGTAAACCATCCTCATCCCACGCGAGCCCCCGCAATAAAGAGGGAAAAGGAGGAGAAAGGGAGGGGTAGGACAGCATTTATGCTCAAACGAGCAGTTTACCCAGAGATATACAGCTTAGGCCAAGGAAGAGAGAGAGAGAGAGATTTATGAATTTATCCTCAGTCGTTTTGAAACATTAGAACTTCAGATATAGACATGGCTACGCAGACCTCAGTGATATACTGTAGCTAGGCCATCTGAGTAGCAGTCTATAGGTGCATGAACACAGATCTGAGAACGGACAGAGGACCACACTGGCTGGAGGGGCCGAAGTGTGGCCCCTTAAGATTTGCAGGATTGTTATTTGAGTGTGTGTAAGCGATGCGTGGCCATAACAGAGAGCTCCCTGAAGGCTTCACACCACTGCTTCCCACTGTTTGAGGGAAGGAGGTGCCGAAGAATTAGAACTTTGCAGATATTGTATTATTATATGGCTCAGATGCGTTAAGATACTTTAACACGTTAAATAAGGTAGTCTGCGTTCACCCCCCCCCCCCCCCCCCCCCACAAAAAGAATGTATAAAGGTTTATTACAGGGTGAAAATAGTGCATAGTGAATGCTCTGAAAGACAAAACAAAACAACGCAGGAGCTATGTTGCATTGTTGAGGATCACTTTTTCTTCCACTGTAGCTACAGTACCTGCACTCTTCACCTCCTATTTCTCAGCTCCGATTCAGGGCTCACAGCGTCTGTTTCCCAGCTTATCTTCTGCCAGTTCTAACCTTGTGCCCTCATAAGGACGTGTGTTGTGGGAACGTAGTGAAAGAGTGCTGCGTATACGGTAAATGTCATGCCCTCGCCAGTAACAGTAACAATGGACGGTGGATGGGGACTGGCCATGGGGTGAAATGCCATGCAAAAAAAGACTGTGGAACCGCTCCGGCAGTCCCTTTTAAGATCTGCAGTGGCTGAGTGAGACCCCTGGCCCTTTGAATTAAGAGTCCCCAGGGGGGAACTGACTCTGTGGGCTAGAGGGCAGAGGAGAATGACTGTTGTTTATTCTGGGTCAACGGTGGCCACTGCCTGGGAAGACTGAGATGTATGCAAACACTTATAGCCTGGACCATCTTGATATTGTGCCTCCTTGAATTCAGTCCAGCAGCATTTCCCCCTCTTTTTTTTCTTCCTCCCGGTGTCACGGCACATTACACATGTTATGGCTACGGTAGGCTAACCCGTGGTTGAACTGCAAAGGAACCCGGCAGACATAGGTGACTGGGGCCTGGATCTGCCTGCCGGGGTGGGGCAGGAGGGGGGCCTGGGACTTAAACGTTCCCACATGTGGAGGTAGTGCCAGGGAAGCAGAGGTTCTGCGCGGCTACGGGGCGACGACACAACGCTGCAAAACAACCGTCAGAGGAGATTAGCCTGGAGATGCTGCAACACCTCGCAGGACCCTCTCACAAACTGACATGGGATCTGTATAGTACACTAGGCGCACAGACTCTCAGTCCTGTTTTTAGTGCTTTCCACATTGTGAGGCTGAGGCTCACATCCAGGGTTGACAAAGGGGCCCAGACCCACTGTACCACAGGGATAAGTGGGTTGTGCAATGTTGTATTGGTAAGGGCCTAACACATTGTGCCTTACGACAATCTAAACATTACACAATGATCTCACAGGTGGTGAAGGGAGAGCTATCTGAACCCAGCCATGTTGCATTCTCTCTGCTGCCTGCCCCAGGGATGGATTCAGAGCCAGGCACATTTGTTCAACACTATTTAAAACATCTATGGGTTGCTATGACTGATGAGCTGTGTTTTTCATTACACTACAGTGAATGAAATATGTGTCATTACATTTCATTAATAAAGTCTATGTCAGTTTGAGCTAATTCTGCCTTGCAAGAAACATTCTGTTGCGGCTCAAAGTAAAGCGCTAATGATGGGCTCTTAAGCCTTGCCTTAACTCCGTCACAGCAAGGAGAAGCACCAGCCAAGATCAACAGTGCGCTATGGTAACGGCTTGCCCACTCTCCATCAGTGTTGCCTCTCGTATTTCACTTCCCTGGACTACTTTCGGCTGGCTGCCTGGCCTGGCGTTTTAACACTTATAGCTTTTCCCTCTGTCTGACTGTGTCTCCAGACACCATAGGCCTGTGAATTGGGGCCCGGTTGCCATGGCGCCCCTCTCGACAACAAGAGTACACAGTGGTAAACATTAACACGTACAGCAGGCGAGGGCCAACACGGAGGAGGCGAAGAGAGCTGCGGCTAATGACGTCGCCAGAACATTCCGCACAGCCACTCAATCCAGCCATGTAGGAATGACTGGGAGAGGAGGTTGAATATGGCTGGTGGTGATACTGCTGCTGCAACTGCATTGGTCAACACACCTGGGGGTTTAAAACTCATCAGGAGAGGGGATGGGTTGGAGTTGTTCCTATTTCAAATCAAACTCTTTTGTATTTGGGATATGTGTGTCCCTAGGCAGTGGTACTTTAGCCTAGAATAAGATATTTTGAAATTTGGGGGCGAGGACCCAAGTTATTTGTCCTTTTTTGACAGCTGTTGTATATACTGGAATCTGATTCTCATATGAAGCTGTAGTCTACCATCTCCCTACAGTAAGAAAATTAACCCCATTGGCATGCATGTACAGCAACATCAACCTGTCAAAGCTCTTAAAGCCAAGTTTTAATTAAGGTCTGATTCTAATCTGACATTCTTTGAAATTAGTGAAATATTTGTGCATTCCTAGCTCTATAGCTTAGTCTTTAGAGGTTTAGTTCGTCTTCCTCCCACCACAGCGTGCCGTTGGACCAGTACAATACCATAATGTGTAAAGTGCAGGCCCTGTAATGGTGGGGCTTATTTTGGGTTGACCACACATTCACTTTCCATTGGAGAGCTGCTGCATTCTTCCTGTGAATACAATGAAACAATCCACGAGCACACAGGAGCTTGCCCAGTGGTCGAATCACATGGCTCGAGACGGGTCAGTTGGAAAATCTCAGCGTGATAAGCCCAGATGGGCCGACGCTTTACTCGCACTCGAATCCATCTTATCAGATATAACACGTTCGCCCCGTTCACCTCAAACAATACCTCTGCGCCGAGGTCAGCTTGGAGGAGAGGAAATTCATCTGATCCACCAGATGCACTAAAAACAAAGGACCTGGGGCTGCAACTGGGGCTGGTGGAGTGCCAGAGAGCGAGCCATAATGGCAGTGGGTTTTAACGAGACTGGACCATAAGGTTATGCCAGAGCTCCTGGAAATAGATGCAGTGTGGTCCATTTCCTGTGCAGATGTTCAGGACATGGCCTCTCTCAGGCGGGGCAAATAAAAATTGACTGCTGTGATTTAAAAAAAAAGGGCTTTTTAGTGGAACACACAATGGCCTAGACAGAATAAATATGCTGAATAGATATATTAACTGTGATCTGTGCTAAAAGCCCCTCTAAAACTTGAATATGGGCTTTTAAAAAAGTACATTTTAGGAGGGCAATTTAAAGTCATTTGACTTATGAAAGATGGATGGAGTACAAAGAAAGCTTTAAGCCTATAAGGGGTGAAATCGTTTCAAAGGAAAGTAGGCCTGAAGTAAATTAATAGAGTTACGATTTAGTGCAAAAACTGGATGTAATTATCATCTTGGATTAACAATGACATATAGATAAATCCACACTATTTTTGTTACTGGACGACAGAAATAAATACCCTTTAGAGAGACCAGAGCTACTCTGTTATTTATTTTACTCGTATTATTACCTACCCTGCCTTCATGTACAGTGTGCTTCAAAAATATTGGGACAGTGACACGTTCTTTGTAATATTGGCCCTGTACTCTAGCACTTTGGATTTGACTATGAGGGTAAAGTGCAGACTGTCAGCTTTAATTTGAGGGTATTTTCATCCATATTGAGTGAACCGTTTAGAAATTACAGCACTTGTTGTATACAGTCAAAGTTAAAGATGCACAAATATCCTACTCCCCACAAAATGCTAACCTCCCCTGTTAATGTATGGTGAGAGGTTAGCATGTCTTGGAGGGATGCTAACCTCCCCTGTTAATGTATGGTGAGAGGTTAGCATGTCTTGGAGGGATGCTAACCTCCCCTGTTAATGTATGGTGAGAGGTTAGCATGTCTTGGAGGGATGCTAACCTCCCCTGTTAATGTATGGTGAGAGGTTAGCATGTCTTGGAGGGATGCTAACCTCCCGTGTTAATGTATGGTGAGAGGTTAGCATGTCTTGGAGGGATGCTAACCTCCCCTGTTAATGTATGGTGAGAGTTAAGCATGTCTTGGGGGCATGATATTTGTTCATCTGTAATTTTCTCACTCATCATTATTCACGATTCATTCAGGACTATCTGTAATCATTGTAGCATCCACATTACAGTAGAACTATTTAGAAACATATTCTATTCTTATTTACAATACAAGTGACTCCAAAATGACACAATATATTATTTACCATTAATTTATATTGGGGACAAAATAATCGGAAAACACAACAAAAACAAACAGCAAATGCATCAAACAAGTTTGTAGAGTCACAAGCTTGATGTAATCACTGTGTGCTAGGAATATGGGACCAAATACTAGTCTTTTGACTACTTTAAAACACATATAAGTCAATATGTCCCAATACCTTTGGTCTCCTAAAATGGGAGTCCTGTAAAATCATAGTCATTGTATCATTTCAAATCCAAAGTGCTGGAGTACAGAGCCAAAACAACAAAACGTGTCATTGTTCCAATACTTTTGGAGCTCACTGTATACATCTATCTCAAATACCTCATACCTCTGCACATTTATCTGGTACTGGTACTCCCTGTATATAGCTCCACATTGATCTGGTACTGGTACTGGTACTTCCTGTATATAGCTCCACATTGATCTGGTACTGGTACTTCCTGTATATAGCTCCGCATTGATCTGGTACTGGTACTTCCTGTATATAGCTCCACATTGATCTGGTACTGGTACTTCCTGTATATAGCTCTGCATTGATCTGGTACTGGTAATTCCTGTATATAGCTCCGCATTGATCTGGTAATTCCTGTATATAGCTCCGCATTGATCTGGTACTGGTACTTCCTGTATATATCTCCACATTGATCTGGTACTGGTACTCCCTGTATATAGCTCCACATTGATCTGGTACTGGTACTTCCTGTATATAGCTCCACATTGATCTGGTACTGGTACTCCCTGTATATAGCCTCACATTGATCTGGTACTGGTACTCCCTGTATATAGCTCCACATTGATCTGGTACTGGTACTCCCTGTATATAGCCTCACATTGATCTGGTACTAGTACTTCCTGTTTTAGCTCCATTCTAGTGTATTTTATTCTTCTTATTTTACTATATTCTAATATCAACATTTTGAAATACTAGTACTATGTGATTGCAAGCAATTTTTTCTTCATGTTGTTTTTATGAGCTCTGACTACGGTGGGAAAACACACAGCAAACTGTTAATTTGTCAAAGCATTCAACCAAATGATTATAACTCACTTGAGACAAACCATAATTCAGATTTTGAACTTGAGATATAACTCAAAGAACTGGTGCTGCACCTCACAGTATCCATGGCAATGGAGCTGAGCTGGACCGTGCTGTCTAAGTCAGATTTCCTAATACGTCTAAATCATCTCCCTGTCCAGAGAAATAGGGTGGAAATAGGTGGGAGTGTTCTGAGTGGGAAAATACCTCACAGCGAGAAAGTTTGGCAGGCCATCTTTGGATAATGCCGTAAAAATCTCTAAAGAGCACTGACTCCTAAGGCATATTGAATTCAGCCTTCATTAGAATTGATGAGTAACATAAAATGTATGCCCTTGTGTCCAAATGAAAACAATATTTAAGGAAGTTGTGTGGTTAGTGCTTTAGCACATTAAACGCTGTTTTCCGCCAAAATACTTTTCAGGTTTCAATTATTACATTTACATTTTTGTCATTCATCTTAAGATAGCTAGGTGGGACAACCACATATCACAGTCATAGTGAGTAGGGGTGTAAGGGCCAAGAGACGAGAGGTGGCAGAACAGAGTGCTCGGGTTGGGGTGTAATGTATGAGCCTAAAGATAGGGAGGGGCAGTTCCTCTTGCTGCTCCATCGCCAAGTACCATGGTCTAGTCACATGTGGAGAGAGAAGGGAGAAAGAGATCAGGGCATAGGGTAGTTTTGTGTGAGTGGAACCAGTGGGCTCAGTGGGGCTGAGTGAATGAGGAGTGGATATCGTCAACCTTCTTTTCAAAGCGAGGGAGGAGAAGATGGAAACAGTTTCCTAGGGTTACAGGCAGGATATTGACATTTTCCTTGTGATAAAGTATATTTAGCAGCGATACCGAGGAAGAGAAGGTAGAGAGGAGGAAGTGGAAGGATGATAGGTCCTCTAGAAGTTGCGTTTTCCTCCATTTTCACCGAACACATTCACCTTTAAATGTTTGCTAGAGGTAATCAGTCTGGTAATTAAGAGGCAAATGTCTCTTGCGTGCGGTGAAATGAAAGAACTGTGCCGGTTTTCCCTTCCTAATCAAAGCAATGCACAGACTTAGAGCTGCACCCGTTTCCATAAGGTGAAAGAATGTGCATATTATGTGAATGCATGTTCACAGTTACGGTCAATTTGCTAAGCAGCGAGGGGAAATGGCTGCTCCACTTGAGGAAAACCCAAGGAATGAGGCGTTAAATGATTTCCATTTGGTCTATTGACGTCACAGATATTAGCCATTTTAACAGCATCCGCTCTTTCCACTGAGTCAAGAGAACACGTCTGCTCTGCTGGCTGACCGTATGGATAGTTATACTGATATTGATCAAGACTTGTACACACCCAATAACATGTGGTCCATTCTGGCGCAAACACATAGTAATGCAAAAGCACGTAAGCACGCTTCCACAAACTCTGCAGATACGTGCACACATACACACGCATGCACGAACGCACACGGACTCACACAAATGGACCACGGAAACACAAACGCACCCTGTATTCCTGCTCAAACAGATATGGTATTCTTACTTTCTGCTCACAAGAACATGCACTGTATTCCTACTCAATAGATACTGTACATAGATTCCTGTTCTCTCTCTCTCTCTCTCTCTCTCTCTCTCTCTCTCTCTCTCTCTGTCATGCGCACACACACACACACGCGCACACACATAGTGTATAGTTTCTCTCTCTATTGTTTACCATGTGGCCGTCCCTCAGCTCCTTGGTCTTATCAGCGGTGGGTCGCCGTGGTATTTCCTGCCCGAACTAAGAGCAGAAGGTGGTACAGGATGAGTGCTGCTTCCTGCCTTGTCTGGAACACCCAAAACACCACCAAACAGCCTCTCTCTCACACCCTGGTGCATCCACACATCTACACTGACCATGCTCCGATAGAGACAGAGGACACATTTAGACGTCGCACACTAGTGTTTTTCAGCTGTAGAGAGCCAATGGTGGCTTCATGTGGGAAGGGATAAGGGAAAGGAGATAAATACTTTTCCCTTTTGTAAATTTAACCATTTGTACATCGTTACAACACTGTATATATACATAACGTGACATTTGCAATGTCTTTATTCTTTTGGAACGTCTGTGAGTGTAGTGTTTACTGTTCATTTTTATTGTTTATTTCACTTTTGTATATTATCTACTTCACTTGCTTTGACAATGTGAACATGTGTTTCCCATGCCATTAAAGCCCATTGAATTGAATTGAATTGAATTGAATTGAATTGAATTGAATTGGAGGTGGGAGATAGAGAGAGAAAATAAAGGGAACAATGGACAATGCTGAGGAAGAGCAACCTTATCATTTTGTGCTGCTCATTGACTTTGAGGGTGAGGGTGGCAGAGAGTGGTGGTAACACTTTCTCTCAAAATCTGGCTTCACTTCAAGACAAGGAATCTTCAAAGGGCTACACCACAAATACATCAATCAACCAAATTTATTTATAATGCCCTTTTTACATCAGCGGATGCCACAAAGTGGTTACACAGAAACACTGGCTAAAACCCCCGAACAGAAAGCAATGTAGAAGTATGCTGCCTACGAAAAACGCCCTAGAAAGGCAGGAACCAAGGAAGAAACCTAGAAAGGAACCAGGCTCTGAGGGGTGACCGGTCCTCTTCTGGCTGTGCCGGGTGGAGATTATAAAAGTACATGGCCAAGATGTTCAAACGTTCATAGATGACCAGCAGGGTCACATAATAATTACAGAGGTTGTAGAGGGTGCAAGAGGTCAGCACCCCGGGAGTTAATGTCAGTTGGTTTTCCATTGCCGAGCATTTAGAGGTGGAGACAGCAGGTGCGGTAGAGAGAGCGAGAAAGAGGAAGAGACCGAGAGGGATAATGTATATTTTGCACTTTGACAAACCTCCTCCCAAAGTCACAACATTGCAGTGAGCAGACTCAATCTAGTGTGTGTGTGAGCAGCACATTTCTGCGTTCCTTTCAAAAACCACATGCACAGCACCATTTTTAACTTTTAATTACATAATTTGTGTCCCAACCTTACAAAAAGACTCCTTTGATTTTCAAAGCAAAAGCCTCCTTAGACTTCTTCAGAGGTCTACAGCGATGAGTAGCATTTAATATACAGTCAGGTTCGAAATTATCGACACCCTTGATAAAGATGAGCAAAAATGACTGAAGTGTTACAGGTTGCACAATAGACGCTTAAAAGTCATTTCCGATTGAGCCGACATACGCAGGGTTTCTGTATATTTCAATCACACCGTAACACTGAACTTCCGATTCGGATTGAATAGAGCCGAACGTCTCTAAATCTACAATAAAACACCACCTCCATGCCAACAGGCTCTTTGGAAAGGTCGCCAGAAAAAAAGGTTTTATTGAGAGCAAACATCAAACGGAAACAACCTGGAGTTTGTTAACCGGCATTGGCACTTGGATTGGAACTGGGTGCTACAGTGAGATGAGAGAAAATGCAGATTTTGGCCCCGAAAATCAGTGGTAGGTTTGGCGTTGAAAGAAAAAAGCATACACAGATAAGAACTTCATACCTACTGTGAAATATGGTGGTGGATATTTGATCTTATAGGGCTATTCTGCTTCCACTGGTCCTGGGGCCCTTGTTAAGGTCAAAGGTATCATGAACTCTACCCAGTACCAGGACATTTTAGCCAAAAACCTGGTTGCCTCTGCCAGGAGGCTGAAACTTGGCCACAAGTGGATCTTCCAGCAAGACAGTAACCCCAAGCACAAAACAAAGTCCACAAAGAAATGGTTAATTGACCACAAAATCAACACTTTGGAATGGCCATTTCAGTCTCCGGACTTAAACCCCATTGAAAACATGTGGTCTAAATTGAAGAGAGCAGTCCATAAGTGCTGACCGAAGGATATCAAGGATGTGGAAAGATTCTGTACAGAGGAAAGGGAAGGAAAGGGGGATGCCTAGTCAGCTGAATGCATTCAACTGAAATGCGTCTTCCACATTTAACCCAATCCCTCTGAATGGTCCCTCTCAATGTGTTCTCCAATCTCATACAATATTATAGAGAAAAAGATCAGTGCCGAGGGTGTAAAAAGTGTTGAATACCAGGCTGTCAATAAATATGACCCTTGTTTTTTAAATATTTTATATAATTTTAGAAATGTGTTGTTTTGGTTGATTCCATTGAATCATTAACAAAGGCAAATATATTCCTCAAGGTGGAAAATTACAATATAGCTCAGTACTGGTATGAATTATTCTATACAGTCTTTTTGATTATCTGTATCAAGTGTGTCAATAATTTTGGACCTGACTGTATGTCACATTTTTATTGTGGCGAGGAGCCTTATTTGGTCTGAATCTGGTTTCATCTGTGAGGTCTTTCCCATGGGAATTGTATCCAGGAATTTGGTTGAGGGAAGGGTGACTGTGGAAGCTTTCAGATGCTTTTAGATGCTTTCAGATGTATTCAGATGCTTTCAGATGCTTTCAGATGCTTTCAGACGCAACTGATGTTGAATGTTATTAGAAGTGGCTTCTTTGGAAGACCAAGATCACAGGACTGGCCTGAATATATTTGGAACATGGCCTCTTGGATGTCATTACAGATGTACTTTCAGAGCACCCGGCCATATACCCACCATATCATCCCATCTTGATCTAACAATGCATCCTCTGTGGAAATCAATAGGCTTTAAGGACCTAATTCCAACTTGGGAAATTGTGCCTTTCTTACACACACCTTTCATAAGCACTTCTCAGTAGTTGGTATTCAGACTTGTGTTATGAAGGGGCATAACGGGCTTTGCAGACATGGGTCCCTTGCACGCTCTGAATAAATGTAATGCAACCGCTGAAAACCCTCCCACTTGCTAGCCAACAGTTTTCATTCAAATAGGGTTTCAGTACATTTATCTTAAGGAATCCATTTAAATATGGTGTACCTTTAATTACAATTGGGAGAATAGTGTACAATAGTAGGCTATACCCTTGTCTTTTAACTGCACTAACCATGGAACTACTGTATGTGATGACACAGCCAAGTGTTGCACCATGCGTTGGTTTCAAACTGTTATGGCTTGGTCGGCACTCTGCTCTATAACGATTTAATTAGCCTACATGTCTTTTTTATATTATCAACTGTTACTCATGACTATAGGGCTCCCTAGTGGTGCAGTGGTCTAAGGCACTGCATCTCAGTGCTAGAGGCATCACTACAGACCCTGGCTCGATTCCAGACTGTATCACAACCGGCCGTGCTTGGTAGTCCCATAGAGCGGAGCACAGTTTGCCCAACGTGGATAGGGTTGGCCCGGGGTAGGCCATCATTGTAAATAAGAATTTGTTCTTAACTGACTAGTTAAATAAAGGTTACATAAATACAAATAAAAATTGCCAGCAACAATTACGCTTAACTCGGGTCAGAATCGGGGCCTAGGTTTTTGTTCTATGGATCTGAGGAAGTGGTCCTTTTGGTGCTATAAAACCAAGATTCCTGATTACTTCTTAGTTGCAACAGTCATCTAACTATAAGTATGAACGCTCTATGTTACAGTGTGGTTCCCTGTGCTGCTTGACTTCCTTTCTTTAATCTAAATGCAATGGGAGAAATTCTTGTTCTCATCAAACGACTATCAAATGATGAAAACCAGCTTGATTAAAGACCTGATCATTCTATTAGATTTTCCCAGGTCATATCCCACATGAAAAAATACTACAGTTTACTATAGAATACTACAGTACTTATTATAGAATTCTGTAGTAAACTGTAGTATACTGTAGAATACTATACTACACACTGTAGTATCCCTCAATCATGAGTAGTACTTACTACAGAACGTTGTAGTATACTGTAGAATACTATACTACACACCGTAGTATCCCTCGATCATGTGTAGTACTTACTACAGAACGTTGTAGTATACTGTAGAATACTATACTACACACAGTAGTATCCCTCGATCATGTGTAGTACTTACTACAGAACGTTGTAGTATACTGTAGAATACTTAGGTCTATACTGTAGAATTTGTTCCACCTCTAACTGAGAAACCTTCATGCCAAGTATTGATCATATTGTGTTCCATATATATATATATAAAAGCCTCAACTTGTATTTCAAAGATAATAAAACAAAAACACTATAGTAAATATTACAGTAATGTCCACAAAAGCACTACAGTATATATTACAGTATACTAGTCTGCAAAAACACCACATTAATTATTATATTATATATGGTACTGCAGTTTTCTTTTACTACAGTATTTATGCTCTAGTCAACTGTAAATACTACATTATACTCAAGTAAATAGTACAGTATTCACTGTAGTGTTTTTTTTGTAGAATTTTGTCCGCAAAAACACAACAGTGAATACTACAGTAAAGTCAGAAAAAAACACTACATTGAATGAAATAGTATGTATTCCATAGTATACTATAGTATTTGTTGATGTGGGTCATGCTATGCACATTCCCTGTGTAAGTCTTCTCTATCCCTTACTCACACCAGTGATGCATAATATTGAATTGTTTTCATCCAGAGAAAAGAAGGGGGCTCTCTCAACCGTTCTGGCTGTAACAGTCCCCTTTAATCTGGGTTTGGAGAGTGGCATGACCACCCTCTATTCGCCTCTCCCCACAGACATCACATAATGACAGGCTGGGAACAAATACCAAGACCGGGTCCAACCAAACTCTCCATGTACACAAAGATAATCCTCTTGAAGCAATTAGACCCTACCAGATTTCTTCTTTAATCCAGATGTCTTGTAAACCACCCCACTGATTATTGTCTTGCCTGGGGATATAAGGAGAGGTGGTTAGGGGCCTTTGTGGTTCTCTAGGATGTTGGAAGATGAATGATCAAATCCAAGTTATTTATATAGTCCTTATCACATCAGCTGATATCTCAAAGTGCTGTACAGAAACCCAGCCTAAAACCCAAAACAGCAAGCAATGCAGGTGTAGAAGCACAGTGGCTCGGGAAATACTCCCTAGAAAGGCCAGAACCTAGGAAGAAACCTAGAGAGGAACCAGGCTATGTGGGGTGGCCAGTCCTCTTCTGGCTGTGCCAGGTGGTGATTATAACAGAACATGGACAAGATGTTCAAATGTTCATAAATGACCGGCAGGGTCAAATAATAATAATCACAGTGATGATGATGTGATCACAATGATGATATGGGTTCTTACGAAATTATAAAATGATTGTTAATTTTGGCACTATAAAACAAATATTCACATAAAATGCTTTCCTGGAAATCAGAAAATACAAGGTTGACATTCTTTCATTTTTGTGTTCTGTCGTTTTTGTTCTATTTTTGCACTTCTTATCAATGGGAACATGACATTGCGATTTAGTCAGAGTTTTGAACAGCACATTTTACAACACTCTTGACTGCATTCATGGTGTTTGGATCACTAACCATAAAAACAGAGGGAGAAAAACACATTTCCAGCAACAGTATGTTGCCAAACTCAAACCCCTATCAGCGACAGGCCCTGAGTTGTTTGTTTTGTCTCCACTAAATACATTTCCCATCAAAAGCTAGACCTTTCTTGGACACCGCTCAATTTTCCCCTGGAGAACAATGGCCTAAAAAAATGTTGTCATGTGGTGGCAGCGTTTTGGAGTGGCTCTGATAAACGGGCCCTCCTGTGTGACTAATGTTAAGACGAAGCATTTCAGGAAGGTAACAGAAGATAGTGGGTGTGTTGTCAGCATGACCTCTCTGAGACTTTACTTCCTCCATCCTTCCCATGCACAGCAAATCCATGGGGCAATTCGTGGCAAGGCGTTGCATAAACAACACTTCTCAGTTATGTATAATGTAGGTAGGATATTGTTCGTTGTGTGTGTGATATGTTGATAAGTAAACTGAGCTTGGTATGGTCAAGTCTTGCTGCTGTTGCTACTTGATATCCAATGGGGGCAGTAAAGAGAGAATGGCTGGTTTCTGTCTAAAGCACACTTGCATTATGGTTTACTAATTAAAGATAGGCTGGTGTGGTCAACATCTTTAACCAGACCTAATCATAGACTACCATTGTTCATACATAACTACTTCACCACGGAACAAACTTTAACATACTGCACAGCAATAGGGGACTGGATCATATCTCATTTCAGTCTCCTGTTTGACTGGTTGAACTCTGCAGAGTTCTGTCCCTGCAAGTAGTGCTCATTGGCGTGACACATAAGGTAGATTGAGGGTAGTGTGTTGGTGAGTCACTTTCCCTTGAGTTGCTGCAGGAGTGTTATCACCAAGGAGTTCATATTAGGGTGTGGATGCAGTCCCTAAAGCAGGTTTTAGACCTAAGAGGTTATGGGAGTGTCATTACCTTGTTACAACCTCTTTGCCAATCATAATAATAACACAAAAGAGAGAGTTCGGGACATTTTTCAAACAATGTAATGTACTTTTCTCCAGATGTGTCATGCTTTTCAAATATAAATGCTTCAATCCTGATCGTCTCATCACATATAAATGCATGCGTCCATACTGTTGATTCATCTTGATGGTAAGAGGAGCAGCCCTACATGTTACGCTAACTCATTGGGAACTCTCCAACAACTACATAAAACCATACCAGTAAATCAGCTCCCCTACCTCAAGAACTGACACTTCATTATCTAGCTTTGTTTATAGTTCTCTACTGGGATCAGCGTGGCTGTCTAGTGATTTCTCTAAATGTTCCTGTAATCTATATGGCGTAATTCCAGTGAATGCCATACAGGGGAGGGAACATAAGTGTGTGTGTGTGTGTGTGTGTGTGTGTGTGTGTGTGTGTGTGTGTGTGTGTGTGTGTGTGTGTGTGTGTGTGTGTGTGTGTGTGTGTGTGTGTTAGAGATCTTCACCGGCCCATCCGACTCAGGTGGGTCATTGGGTTACAACTACAGCTGATGGACCCGACCACAGCTTTGTATAGCATATTCATGTTACGCTAATAAGGTGAATTTATTGACTTATGGAAGGCCTAGCCAACATTTTAAAGACCAATTCATAAAAACACGCTAAAAGTCGAAGCCTTTTGGGGGAGGGGATTCTCATGGTCTGACAAACATCACTGTAGCTCGGCCACCTTCCACCGCAGATGTGGAAGGCCGTATCTTTGGCTTAAACTGGCAGATTTTGATGGCGACTTTTGTATTATTTTACTTAAGGAATTTATTAACCAGAAGAGCAACTTGGCTGATAAACACTTTTTTGTAACTAATGTTCAATTGGGTCTAGGTCTGGTTGTCGTCGGGTACATTTGGGTTTGGGTCCAACTTTTTGTGTGAACGCATGTGCTTGCATGCATGTGGGAGAGAGTTAGTATCTTAAGTAACTAAGACAGAAAGGTGTTAAGAAGGCTGACATTTTAGAATGTCTATAAATGTGCTTGTTGTAGTTGTTTGTCATCAGTGTTTTAGTAAGGAAGGCATACAGAGATATGTCATCGGTTTCTTTGTTTGCAGACTTGGCCTGAGATGTTTACATGAATGTCAAGCACCTGCTATTGAACAAAATTCCACTCAGGATGTTTGCCTACTTCTTGTTGATTTGACAAAACATTGCAAATGTAAGCTGTGACTGAAACTGAAGCCTGTCTTTCTCTTTAAAGCTCATGTGAGGGCATAATATTAATACAGATGTGTATGATTTCTTTGGGAACATGGTTGCATTTTTTTATTTATTGAGGTGAAGTAGATAAAGTTATTAAAAGAAAGTTAGAACAGGTTTGTGTTTACACGTCGTGTTGAGTGAGGAGGCTGGGTTGACCGTTTTGTTGTCCTACGTGCAGAACTGTGTTTATGACTTACTTCACAGCCTCTGTGGCCTCCACCTTGTGGCTTGGCCATCTTACTGTGCTGAAAATTTGACACACACGAGGGGCGGAGCTAGCATGTTGGAGTGAACTGCTGTGTGTGAGAGGCTCCTGCAACTTTTTTGTGAAATAATCTCATTTAACCTACTTTATGGCACTTTTTACAACAAACGTTTCTTTCTAAGACAAGATTGTAACTTTTTATATGAAAATGCCGAGTAATAAGCGACCAAAGGACAATAAATCCACAGTGGAGGCCTACTCCCCACTAAACAACGAGACAGACATGGCGGGAGGCACATGCAACAACGTGACACTTACAGAACTTACCCGGGCTTTGGGGGAGCTACGTGTTGCTATAGCTGAGGATCTTAAGGCCACTATTGCTGAACTGGACACCAAAATCGAGAGCATCATTCGAACGGTCACTTCACATGGCCAGAGTATTTTGGACCTTGAGAAAGCTTCTGAATTCAACGCTGGTAGGATCGACGAGTTAGAGAAGCTATGCACGTCATTGCAGGATAGTGTGCAGAGGCTTTCTGTGAAAGTGGTGGACCTGGAGGGCCGATCCAGACGTAATAACCTTCGCGTTGTTGGTCTTGCAGAGGGGGTGAAGGCGGGCTCTCGTCCCACCGACTTCTTCGCCAAGCTATTGAAGGATGCAATGGGATCGGATGTTTTGGCTTCGGATCCCCAGCTGGACCGCGCATATCGCTCCCTTGTCCCAGTGCCTGGACCGGGCCAACGTCCTCGCCCAGTAATCATCTGTTGTCACAGTTTCAAGACCAAGGATCTTATCCTGTGTGAAGCTCGAATGAGGGGCAACCTGTCACATAAAGGGCATCCATTCCGTGTCTATGAGGATTATGCGCCCGATGTGGCAAAGCATCGCGCCGACTACAGAGATGTCATGACCAAACTCTACAAACTCCATCTTCGCCCAGCCTTGCTCTTCCCTGCAAGACTAAGAATTACCCCGCCTTCCAGTGAGAAGATTTGGCTCTCCTCGGTTTTGGACGCAGAGAAGTTTATCCGGGAATATACGCCAATCCCCCGTACAGGTTAGAGTGCCTTGTCATTGTGTGTTAGGGTCTGCTCATGGACTCGAATCCATACTGTACCATAATGGGTGAAACTGTATTAAACGGGCTCAACAAGGGCTACCGAACATGTAAGACGCTGATGGATGGCGGTCAGAGCTCTCACTTAACGGTAAATTCACTTTCATCCCGGCTGTGCTCAGAGCGATGCATATTTTTACTTCCAGGTTTGATCACTGACACCTTCGGATGGATATACTTATATTCCCCCATTTTTGTTTTGTTATTTATTTTACAATCCTTACATTATTCTTATTACCATTTATTTATTGCATTTATTTATTGCTTGCAGGGGACTGGGGTTGATGGTTGGGAAGGGGCAGACGCAGACACCTGGTTAGCAAGTTGATGTTTTGTGCCATTCTGCCTTTGTCTGGCCGTGGGCCTCTCTCCCGACTAGAGTCCCACCAGCCCTCTGTAGTGCTTATGTCTGTGTAGGTGTGTGTACATATAATTACTATTTGTACTTTATTACTATTTTCTCTTAGCATTTTAGTATTTATGTATGTGTATATTTTAAATCAGTGTAGATTGTTATTCTGGGGTATGAATGTTTGTATGTGTATATGTGCATATGGATGTATATACATATTTTTAAAATATGTATTTTTATATATTCATTTTTTTGTGTGGGTGTCTATGTCAGTTGTGGATGGTTTATGTTTTGACCGGCATTGCTTAGCAATATAATCTTGTGAGGCTATATTTTGCTTATCTCTGGGATTGACCCAGGATGACGCTTAAGCGCGCAATATGTTTAAGTTGCAACTTATTCTGTTTAGGTTTATTAGATGCTAACTGAACACTTTATTTGCAGGAGCCTCCTCAGTTCATATGTTAGTAGAAGTTCTAGGATAGTGAGAGGTGAACGTATAGTTGGGATTTTATTTTTGTTTTACCTCTTGTTCGAGGTCGCGCCGTGCTTCTTTGGCATCAGCCAGACAATGTGTTTATTATTTTTATTTTTCCTTTTTTTTCTCTCCTGTTTGTGCATGCCTCTTAAATGTTGGTTGATAGGGGGGGTAAGTGTTGGGGAAATTAGGGGAATAGGGTGGGAAGTAAAGGTGCTTGCAGGGGGGGAGGGGTGGGTTGGATACTGCTCGGGTGTAGGTGCTACATATGCTGATCGTGATGGCTTGGTGCGCTTTCTTACCTTTTTAGTTACATGTTATGCAGGCCACCATAGGAACTACAAACGAGAGGAGGGCGGGGCTTACATTCACTTCCTGGAATGTCAAGGGTTTAAATGAACCAATTAAGAGAGGCAAGGTCCTAGCCCACTTGAAAGCATTCTCGTCTGATATTATATTTTTGCAAGAAACCCATCTGAAAAATAACTCTCATAGCAACTTCTCTGCCATAACGAGAGGCACAGCGATTCTGGTACGGAAAGGAATTCCCTTTCTACATAAAACCACTATTGCGGATAAAGAGGGTCGGTATGTGATCGTAATAGGAGAAATCCACTCTACTTCAGTAACTCTACTAAATATCTATGGGCCAAACATTGATAACCCCTCTTTTTTTTAAAGAGTCCTTGCCCTGATTCCAGATATCTCCCATACTAACCTGGTCATTGGAGGGGACCTTAACTGTGTGCTAGACCAATATTTGGATAGATCCTCTACCCGGCGAACCCCTACCTCCTATTCAAGCGAATTCTTGAATACCTAACTTATTGCTAACTTATTTTATATATGGAAGATCGCTAACCCTACGGGTAGGGAATACTTTTACTCTCATGTTTACACTCGAATTGATTACTTTTTGGTTGATGCAAAACTACTCCCCTATACCTGTAATGTGAGGTATCATGATATTATAATCTCAGACCACAGTCCACTCACCTTCTCCCTGAGATTGGGTGACATTGTACCAAACGAGAGGGTCTGGAGGTTGAATCCTCAGCTCCTCACACAACCAACATTCTGTGAATATCTTAAAGACCAAAGTACATTTTTCTTTGATACCAACGACAACACAGAGACTTCCCCAGCATTATTGTGGGAAACACTGAAGGCTTATCTGAGAGGCTGTATCATCTCCTTTCAGGCTGCCAGGAGTAGACAAAACGTAGGAAAACTGGAAGACCTGGAGGGACAAATTCACTTACTTGATAGGGAGAATGCTAGCCATCCATCTATGGAGAAACATAAAAAAATGACCTCTTTAAAATGTGAATATAATCAGATTCTCTCAGCTAAAATTGCTAAATCTTTTCTCTATGCCAAGTAAAAATATTTTGAGTTTGGTGACAAACCACACAAATTACTCGCCAGACAACTTTAAAAAAAAGTGAGTGACCGAATGATTCACAAAGTTAAATCTGCATCTGGGGAACTACTCTCTTCCCCAAAGACATCAATGACAGATTCCGTCAGTTTTATGAGACTCTATATACATCTAAAGCGGATCCTAACCCCTTAATTATGCAAACATTTTTGGAGGACTGTAATCTTCCTGCCCTGAACCAGGAAGATTCTAACTTCTTGAATAAGGAAATATCTCTTGATGAAATTCGAGAAACAATTAAATCTCTAAAGAGTGGCAAGACCCCAGGCCCAGATGGATACCCTGGTGAATTCCATAAAACATTCAGCAACATGCTCTCTCCCTACGTACACAAAATGTTGGTTCAGGCCAATGAGGATGGAGCTCTCCCTTTTACTTTGGATGAAGCGTTCATTACAGTTATACATAAGAAGGGTAAAGATCCAGAAGAGGTAGGGTCATACAGACCAATATCTCTCCTTAATACAGACCAAAAGATTTTAGCAAAAACTCTGGCTAACAGGCTTAGCACTTTAATTGGAAAATTGGTCCATTCGGACCAGACCGGCTTTATCCCTAACAGAAACTCATTCTTCAATCTCAGGTGCCTCTTCAACATTATGTATTCTCAGAGGTTACCCAACGTGAACCTTGCCGTCATATCTCTTGACACCGAAAAGGCCTTTCACCAAGTTAAGTGGCCCCATCTATTCAAGGTCCTACAGAAATGTAATATTGGAGATGGGTTCATCAATTGGATCCAGCATTTATATAGGAACCCCTGTGCCAGAATACTCACTAACCAATCATTGTCGCCCCAATTTAACCTTTACAGAGGGACAAGGCAGGGTTGTGCGCTATCTCCTATGCTCTTCGCCCTAATTATCGAACCGCTCGCTCAGATGATTAGATCTCATGCAGCAATACACGGCTATAATACGAAAGATACTCTAAATAAGATTTCCCTATACGCAGATGACATCCTCCTCTATGTAACAGAACCCCAGGCTAGTATCCCAGCTATTCTTGATGTGATCAATTTGTTTGGTATCTTCTCGGGATACAGAATAAATTGGAACAAGAGTGAATTAATGCCCATACGGTCGCAAAACACCTCCTGGCTAGAACATCTCCCAGTTAATTCAGTTAATTAATCTTCAGAAAAATTTACCTACCGAGGAATTGTAGTTACCAAACAATACTCCTTACTATTTAAAGAGAATTTCCCCTCTCAAGGCAAACATACTATTTTGGAGAACTCTCCCAATTTCTCTGCTCTGAAGAATTAATGCCATTAAAATGGTCTTCCTCCCACAACTGCTCTACCTATACAAGAACATCCCAGTATTCATACCTATATCCTTTCATAAACAACTGAACTCAATTATCAATCCTTTCATCTGGGATTATAAAACACACAGGATAGGTAAAAAACACCTCTGTAAATCCAAGATGGAAGGAGGATTGTCTCTCCCAAATGTTGTATTTTATTACTGGGCCGCTAACCTCCGCATTGTTACGTTTCTGCTGGATGACGCACCTGGAGCGTGAGGAGTGTCACCCCTTCTCTATTGGTGCTGTGATTCTGTCACCTGTCAATCTGGAGATGTCACTTTATTGTAACAATCCTATTATACATAGCACAGTCCGAATCTGGAAGCAAATTAAAGTCCACTTTGAGCTTAGACCAATGTCATTCATGCTCCCTGTCGCCAGGAATCCCTCCTTTGCTCCCTCTAACCTTGATAACACCTTTGAGCGATGGGGAGAGTTGGGGATAAGTACCATAGGGGATTTATACATAGAAGGGACCTTTGCTTCCTTTGAGTTGCTGAGGGAAACTTATAATCTTCCCAGAAGTAATTTTTTCAGATACCTACAAATTAGAGCCTACGTTAGAAAACACCTCACAACATTTGGGAATGCTAAACCTTCCATGTTTGACGGATGCATGTGTAACGCTCCGGGTGTCGAGTCAGACGCAGGAAAATAGAGTGCGATGCTGTGCTCTTTAATGCACAAAACTCAACACAGGGTGCTCACAACCAAAATGCACGACCAGGACCAAACACGTTCCTCTACTATAAAACAGAGGGTCACAATAATTAATCCCGCACAAAGAACCAGGCGGGCCGGCTGACTAATAAAGCCTCACTAATTATACCCAACTCAAAACAGGTGTACTCAATAAACACATAAGGAGGGGGAGGAAATAATCAGTGGCAGCTAGTAGGCCGGCGACGACGACCACCGAGCGCCACCCGAACGGGAAGGGGAGCCACCTTCGGTCGGAGTCGTGACAATATGCCCCACCTCAGACAAACTGATATCTCCTCTATATGATGCTTTTCAATCTGTTAGCACACCTTCTACAGATGCCATCAAGGCAAAATGGGAGGAAGAACTAGGGACTGACATCTCGGTGGCAGACTGGGAAGAGAGCTTGGAATATATCCACACATGCTCCATTAACTCCAGACATCGTCTCATACAATTCAAGGTATTACACAGATTACACTATTCCAAAACTAAACTGCATAGGATATTTCCTGATACATCCCCTACGTGTGATAAATGTCAAGCTGCGCAGGGTACACTACTCCACTGCTTTGCCCTATGCTCTAGCTTGCATGGTTATTGGTATGGAATTTTTGGGATCCTCTCTAAAGTTTTGGAGACTTTAATAGATCCAGACACGCTTCTGATAATCCTGGGAGTATCTGAGTCCCTAAACGGATTAACCAAGCCCAAAAACAACTAATCTCTTACGGTCTCATTTCGGCAAAAAAACTTTTTCAAATCTTGTTATTTTGGAAAAGTAGGGAAGTGCCCTCTACCAAATTACGGCTCAGTGAATTGGCAAACACTGTACACTTAGAAAGAATTTGATATATTCTGAACAATAAATTATCAACATTTGATCAAATCTGTCAGCCTTTCCTCTCCTACTTGGATAAGTCGGCGCTGTGAATTTGTACTTATTAACGCACTCTCAATTGTAATATTTTAATCTACCTTTGGGCAGCATGTGCTGGGGGGGGGGGGGGGGGGTGACATCTACCCTCTTTCTACATGTCCTTGTTTTGTTTGTCGTGTTTTGTATTATTTGTTTTGTAGCCAGAACTCTGGGTCCTGTTGTTCCTGTATGCTCTTTTATGTTTAGATAAGAATTGTATACCTGTCTTGTATACACCATTCTTGTGTGTGTTCAATAGAAAATATTTGAAACAAAATTTGACACACACACACACACACACACACACACACACACACACACACACACACACACACATGCATGCACTCTATTCTTTTAGGGATACTATGGTGCAGGTGCCTTTATGTGTTGTGATATGTGTTGTTGTTTTTTATGCGTTGGTCATTGTTGTGTGTCCTGTCCTTCTAAGTCATTGATGATGAATGATGTGATAAACAATTTTCCAATGTGTTATGTGGGTGTTATTGCACTGCAATGAAAGGCAGACATACCTTGTTGTGTAGAGAGGGAGAGGCATCATCTGTATAGAGTTACGAGGCTCAGGTCTCAAGGTCAGGGTTGTTGGGGGGACATAAACTGTCGGGGGGTCTAGGGGTCCTCCCTCAGACACCCGACCCCTCAGATTTCTTGGGCATCTAAAGCTCATTTCATGCATTTCTAAACAATGTTGGGGTCCTTTTGGGGTCACTTGTATTGTAAAGAAGAATAGAATATGTTTCGAAACACTGCTACATGAATGTGGATGCTACCATGTTTATGGATAATCCTGAATGAATCGTGAATGAAGATGAGTGAGAAAGTTATTATGAGGGCACAGGGCGAGACCCAGATGCAGACACAGGAGGCAGATGATTCGAGTCTCTGATATTTATTATAATCCATCCAACGGGCAGGCAAGAGATCATAAACATAGTCAGGGTCCAGGAGGTACAGAATGGCAGCCAGGCTCGAGGTCAGGGCAGGCAGAATGGTCAGGCAAGGCGGGTTCAGAGTCAAGGCAGGCAAGGGTGAAAACCAGGAGGACTAGCAAAAGAGATAAGAAAAAGCACGAGCACTGAAAAACACGCTGGTTGACTTGACAAGACAAGATGAACTGGCAACAGACCAACAGGGAACACCCAAATAAATACCCAGGGACAAATTGGGAAAACGGGTGACACCTGGAGGTGGGGGGAGACAATCACAAAGACAGGTGAAACAGATCAGAGCGTGACAGTAGGCAAGTTCCGTTGTGGACAACCATACCCTCTGTCCGATCCGATAGCAGGGAGCCAGAGTCTGTTGGCGGTCCGCTTGTCGACGATACCTGGAGGTGGTCTTGAGAAGACCAGCCCAAGCTCTTTTCCAGGTACACCGACAGCGGCGGATGAACATCTGGGCTGAGGGTATGTTGACCTCAACTTCTGGCTCTGGGAAGAGCGGAGGCTGATACCCCATGGAGCATTCGAAGGGGGAGAGTCCAGTAGCCGAGCAGGGAAGAGTGTTCCTAGCATATTCCACCCAGATCAGTTGCTGGCTCCAGGTGGTGGAGTTACTGGCAACCAGACACCGAAGTGTCGTATCCATGTCTTGATTGGCTTGCTCCGACTGGCCGTTGGATTGGGGATGAAACCCAGAGGACAGACTGTCCGACGACCTGATAAGGATGCAGAACGTCTTCCTGAATCGGGACCAGAACAGAGGACCCTGATCCGAGACCATGTCGACCGGGAGTCCATGGATTCGGAATACGTGCTGCACCATGAGCTGGGCCGTCTCCTTGGCTGAAGGTAACTTGGGATGAAATGGGTGGCTTTGGAAAAACCTATCCACCACCATCAGAATGGTGGTGTTACCATCTGACGGGGGAAGCCCAGTGACGAAATACAGAGAAATATGGGACCAGGGGCGATGAGGGACAGGAAGTGGCAGTAGGAGGCCAGAAGGAGTCTTGCTTTGCGCGCATACCATGCATGCGGCGACCAAGGCTGAGACACCAGGAACCACAGCAGGCCATTAGAAGTGTTGACGGAGGAAAGCCAGGGTCCTGTGAGTACCAGGATGACCGATAAGCCTGGAAGAGTGAACCCATTCCAGGACCTTAAACCGGACCACATCAGGCACAGACAGTTAGCCGGGCCCAAGGTCCGACTGGGAAGGCTGAGCCTTGCGGACCAGAGCCTCAATTCCCCAAACAACAGAAGCCATCAAACAAGAGGCAGGGAGGATGGCCTCAGATTCAGAGGGAGTGGCAGAGGATCTGTATAGAAGGGACAGAGTGTCCGGCTTCACGTTTTTGGTCCCTGGGCGGTAGGAGATGGTGAAATTGAACCTAGTAAATAACAAAGCCCACCGGGCCTGCCTGGAATTAAGGTGCTTGGCTGTGCGGAGATATTCCAGATTCTTGTGGTCGGTCCAGACCAAAAACGAATGTTCAGCTCCCTCCAGCCAGTGTCTCCACTCCTCCAGTGCCATCTTGACTGCCAGGAGTTCTTGGTTACCCACATCGTAGTTTCTTTCTGCAGAGTTGAGTTGATGGAACAGGAAGGCACAGGGATGAAACTTTTGGTCCTGGGCAGATCGCTGAGACAGGTTGGCCCTCACTACAACTTCAGAAGCTTCAACCTCAACCACAAATTGACGGGAAGGGTCCGGATGGATGAGGATGGGTGCTGTTGTGAACCGATGCTTTCAGGTCCACAAAGGCTTTGTTGACAGCAGGAGACCATGTAAACTGTACTTTGAGAGAGGTGAGTGTAGAGATGAGGGCTGCCAGGGTGCTGTAACCCCAAATGAAACAGAAGTAGAAGTTAGCAAAACCTAGGAAACGTTGCAACTGCACCCTGGACGTGGGTTGAGGCCAATCCACCACTGCTTTCACCTTTCCAGGATCCATCTGGACATTTCCCTCAGCAACGACATATCCCAGAAAGGAGATAGAGCTAGAGCAGTGGAACTCACACTTCTCGGCTTTTACGAACAATTGGTTCTCCAGGAGGCGCTGAAGGACCTGTCTGACTTGCAGAACATGTTCTTGGGCAGAAAAATACAGGATGTCGTCATGGTATCCAAACACAAACTGGTTTAACATATCCCAGAGCACATCGTTTACCAGAGCCTGGAAGACAGCGTCCAAATGGCATGACCTGGTACTCATAATGTCCACTGGCTGTGTTGAATGCTGTCTTCCACTCATCTCCTTCGCGTAACCGAGCCAGGTGGTAGGCATTCCAAAGGTCCATCTTGGAAAAAATGGTGGCCCCCTGGAGAGGTTCAAAAGCCGAGGAGAGGAGTGGTGTGGTAGGGGGTAACGATTCTTAATCGTAATATCATTAAGACCACGGTAGTCAATCCACAGACGCAAGGACTTGTCCTTCTTCTCCACAAAGAAAAACCCTGTGCCGGCAGGAGAAGCAGATGGACGGACAGACCCAGTAGCTAGAGACTCCGCTATGCACTCCTCCATGGCCTTGGTCTCCGGCACCTGGGAGGAGATCAATGGCACAATCATAAGGATGATGCCGGGGAAGAGAAGTAGCCCGTGCCTTGCTGAAAACCTCCAGGGGGTCGTGGTACTCTGTGGGGAAGGTAGGGAAATCTGAGACTTGACTTAAGCCCAATGGAGGCTGTCTCGGTGAAGACTGCGCTGCTTTGAGGCAATGGGAATGGCAAAACGGACTCCAACCCAGGATTGAACTTGTGGTCCAATCAATAACGGGGTTGTGTTTTTTAAGTCAGGAAAATCCCAAAACAACTGGAACATGCGTAGATTTAATGAGAAGCAGCTGTATTACCTCACTGTGATTTCCTGAAACCCATAGATTAATAGGAACAGTGCTGTGGGTGACTCTACCAATGGAGCGTCCGTCCAGTGCTCTAGTGTCCATGGGAACAGAGAGAAATTGAGTGGGAATACCTCATTCAGAAACTAGAGTAGAAACATTAAAACTCTCATCTGCCCCAGAGTCAATGAGCACCTGTAGAGGTTTAGACTGGTCTCCCCACAGCAGTATAACAAAGCAGGGAGTATGGTTAATGGGATTAAGAAGATTCCCAGTCTGGCTCACCAGAGTACTTGTGCCCAGTTACCTGGTCAGGTGGCAATATAATGTCCCGCAGCCCCACAGTACAGACAGCTGTTGGAACTCATTCTATGTGAACGTCCCTTAGGCGATAATCTAGCCCTGCCCAGTTGCATAGGTTCCGGAGTATCTGACTCACCCGTCGCTGATGATTCTCGAGGGAGCTCGGGTGGCTCCGGATTCCTTAGAAGGTGAGCGAGCCACTGCGGATGAACGAGTGTGACCCAGGCCAGACCTCCTCCCACTCCTGCATTTGGATAGAAGACATTCTGAAGTTTCTAAAACTGTTTGAATAATGTCTGTGAGTTTAACAGAACTTATTTGGCAGGCAAAAACCCGAGGACAAATCATCCAGGAATATGTATTTTTTGAGGTGACAGTGTTTTCAATGGGTTTTCTATGTGGATCAAGATTTCTAAGGCACTTGATTGCAGTTCCTATTGCTTCCACTAGATGTCAACAGTCTTTAGAAATTGGTTTGTTTTTCCTTTGAGTAATGAAGTAGTAGCCATTTCCTATCTGGGTGGATAGCCAAGTGTACTGTTGTGGTTGGGGCGCGCGACCTGAAGCTCGCTCCACTTTCATTTTATCTGCTATTGAACGCAGTTTATCCTAAATTTTATTGATTATTTACGTTAAATACCTAAAGTTGGATTAAGAAAGTTGTTTGAAATGTTTGGACAAAGTTTACAGGTAACTTATTAGATAATGTGTAGTCATGTCGGGCAAGTTGGAACCGGTGTTTTTCTGAATCAAATTAACCAAATAAATTGACATTTTGGAGATATAACGTTGGAATTGATCGAACAAAAGGACCATTTGTGATGTTTATGGGACATATTGGAGTGCCAACAGAAGAAGCTCTTCAAAGGTAAGGCATGAATTATATTGTTATTTCTGAGTTTTGTGTCGCGCCTGGCGGGTTGAAGTATGATTGTCATGTGTTTGTTTGATGGGGTGCTG
Source organism: Oncorhynchus kisutch (assembly GCF_002021735.2). Lineage (NCBI taxonomy): Eukaryota > Metazoa > Chordata > Actinopteri > Salmoniformes > Salmonidae > Oncorhynchus > Oncorhynchus kisutch. The sequence goes on along the minus strand of NC_034190.2, from coordinate 40,548,223 downwards.
TCCATAGATAATAGCATGGTTTGCTTTCGCCATAATGCCCCTTTGAAATCTGACAGGGTGGCTGAATTAACAAGAAGTCAAGCTTTAATTTGGTGTATTGCACCTGTGATTGCATGAAAGTTAAATATTTCTAAGAATTTAATTTGAATTTGGCGCTCTGCCATTTCACCGGATGTTGTCAAAACGATCCCGTTAACGGGATTTGATCCCTATTAAACCCCTGGTCGTGGCGTTCCGTCAGTGAACAAAGCCCTTCCAGAAGGTCCTGAAGTAGCTCCTCATGCCTCCCAATGGCGGCTCCCTGCAGGGAGACAGCGTGGCGGAGCTGGTCCAGGTATGCTACCTCTGTCATGGCCAGTTCGTACTGTAAGGGCACAAGGCGAGACCCAGATGCCGACACAGGGGGCAAATGGTTAGAGTCCTATATGTTTATTAACAATGCAAAAGGGGTAGGCAAGAGAATGGTTGTGGAGAGGCAAACGGTCATAACCAGTTCAGAGTTCCAGAGGTACAGAATGGAAGGCAGGCAGGCAGGCAGGCAGGCTCGAGGTCAAGGCAGGCAGAATGGTCAGGCAGGCGGGAATGAAAAACAGGCAAAGGTTTAAAACGGGAGGACTAGTAAAAGAGAATAGAAAAGCAGGAGCATGGGGAAAACACGCTGGTTGACATGAACATACAAGACGAACTGGCACAGAGAGACCGGAATCACAGGGATAAATAAAGCGACACCTGGAGGGGGTGGAGACAATCACAAGGACAGGTGAAACAGATCAGGGAGTGACACTTTTGGAGTATAGAGCCAAAAAAAGAAAAAATACTTCACTGTCGAAATAATTACAGAGGACACTGTAATTCACTTGTACTACACCGGCTCTGACGCTCTTTGGATGTGGCAGGGCTTGCAAACCATTACAGACTATAAAGGGAAGCGCAGCCGAGAACTGCCCAGTGACACGAGCCTACCAGACGAGTTAAACTACCTCTATGCTCGCTGATAGGCAAATAACACTGAAACATGCATGAGAGCACCAGCTTTTCCAGACGACTGTGTGATCACGCTCTTCACAGCCGATGTGACCTTTAAACAGGTCAACTTTCACAAGGAGGTGTAATTGTGATTACCCGGACGTGTACTGCGAGCAAGAGCTGATTAACTGGCAAGTGTCTTCACTAACACAAGCTCTCCCTGTCCGAGTCTGTAATACCAAGATGTTTTTAAGCAGACCACCATAGTCCCATGCCCAAGAACATTAAGGTGACCTGCCTGAAAGACCACCGACCCGTGCTTTGAAAGGCTGGTCATGGCTCACATCAACACCACTATCCCAAAAACCCTAGACCCACTCCAATTTGCATACAGCCCTACCAGATCCACAGATGATGCAATCTCTAGCACTCCACATTGCCCTTTCCCACTTGGACAAAAGGAACACCTATGTGAGAATGCTATTCATTGACTGCAGCTCAGCGTTCAACACCATAGTGCTCTAAAAGATCATCAATAAGGACCCTGGGACGAAACACCTCCCTCTGCAACTGGATCCTGGACATCCTGACGGGCCGCCCCCAGGTGGTAATGGTAGGTAACAACACATCCGCCACGCTGATCCTCAACACAGGGGCCCCTCAGGGGTACATGCTCAGTCCCCTCCTGTACTCCCTGTTCACTCATGACTGCACGGCCAGGTACGACTCCAACACCATCATTAAGTTTGCCGATGACACAACAGTGGTAGGCATGATTACCGATAACAACGAGACAGCCCATAGGAAGGAGGTAAGAGACCTGGCCATGTGGTGCCAGGACAACAACCTCTCCCTCAACGTGATCAAGACAAAGGAGATGATTGTGGACTACTGAAAAAGGAGGACCGAGCATGCCCCCATTCTCATTGACGGGCTGTAGTGGACCAGGTTGAGAGCTTCAAGTTCCTTGGTGTCCACATCAACAAACTAACATGGTCCAAGCATTCCAAGACAGTCATGAAGAGGGCACGACAAAACCTACTCCCCCTCAGGAGACTGAAAAGATTTGGCATTGGTCCTCAGATCCTCAAAATGTTCTACAGATGCACCATCGAGAGCATTGGTTGCATCACTGCCTGGTATGGCAACTGCTTGGCCTCCGACCGCAAGGCACTACAGAGGGTAGTGCGTACGGCCCAGTACATCACTGGGGCCAAGTTTCCTTTCATCCAGGACCTCTACACTAGGCGGTGTCAGAGGAAGGCCCTAAAAATTGTCAAAGACTCCAGCCGCCCTAGTCATAGACTGTTTTCTATGCTACCCCACAGCAAGCGGTACCAGAGTGCCAAGTCTAGGTCCAAGAGGCTTCTAAACAGCTTCTACCCCAGGCCATAAGACTCCTGAGAATCTAATCAAATGGCTACCCAGACTATTTGCTCATTTGCATTGCCCACCCTAACCCCTTTTTATGCCGCTGCTACTCTGTTATTATCTATGCATAGTCACCTTAATAACTCTGCCCACATGTAAATGTCACAGTGGCTTGCGAAAGTATTCACCCCCTTGGCATTTTTCCTATTTTGTTGCCTTACAACCTGGAATTAAAATAGATTTTTGGGGGGGTTGTATAATTTGATTTACACAACATGCCAATCACTTTTTATCCAGTTTTTTTTTGTAAAACAAACAAGAAATAAGACAAAAAAATTGAAAACTTGAGTGTGCATAACTATTCACCCCCCCCCCCCCCCCCCCCCCCAAAGTCAATACTTTGTAGAACCATCTTTTTCAGCAATTACAGCTGCAAGTCTCTTGCTCAAGCTCCTTCAAGTTGGATGGGTTCCGCTGGTGTACAGCAATCTTTAAGTCATACCACAGATTCTCAATTGGATTGAGGTCTGGGCTTTGACTTGAATGTTTCCCCTTAAACCACTCGAGTGTTGCTTTAACAGTATGCTTAGGGTCATTGTCCTGCTGGAAGGTGAACCTCCGTCCCAGTCTTTAATCTCTGGAAGACAAACCTGTTTCCCTTAAGAATTTCCCTGTATTTTGTGACATCCATCATTCCTTCAATTCTTACCAGTTTCCCAGTCCCTGCCGGTGAAAAACATCCCCACAGCATGATGCTGCCACCACCATGCTTCACTGTGAGGATAGTGTTCTCGGGATGAGGTTCTCGGGGTGATGAGAGGTGTTGTGTTTGCACAAGACATAGCGTTTTACTTGATGGTCAAAAAGCTCAATTTTAGTCTCATTTGACCAGAGTACCTTCTTCCATATGTTTGGGGAGTCTCCCACATGCCTTTTGGCGAACACCAAACGTGTTTGCTTATTTTTTTCTTTAAGCAATGGCTTTTTTTCTGGTCACTCTTCCCTAAAGCCCAGCTCTGTGGAGTGTATGGCTTAAATTGGTCCAATGGACAGATACTCCAATCTCCACTGTGGAGCTTTGCAGCTCCTTCAGGGTTATCTTTGTTCTCTTTGTTGCCTCTGATTAATGCCCTCCTTGTCTGGTCTGTGAGATTTGGTGGGCGGCCCTCTCTTGGCAGGTTTGTTGTGGTGCCATATTCTTTCAATTTTTTACAATGGGTTTAATGGTGCTCCGTGGTATGTTCAACGTTTCGGATATTTTTTTTTATAACCCAACCCTGATCTGTTTGGAGAGCTCCTTGGTCTTCATTGTGGCACTTGCTTGGTGGTGCCCTTTGCTTAGTGGTGTTGCAGACTCTGCGGCCTTTCAGAACAGGTGTATGTATATATACTGAGATCACGTGACACTTAGATTGCACACTGGTGGACTTTATTTAACTAATTATGTGACTTCTGAAGGTAATTGGTTGCACCAGATCTAATTTAGGGCTTCGTAGGAAAGTGAATACATATGCACACACCACTCTTACATTTTTATTTTTATAGTTATTTTTTTCATTTCACTTCACCAACTTGGACTATTTTGTATATATCCATTAAATGTAATCCAAATAAAAATCTATTTAAATTACAGGTTGTAATACAACAAAATACGAAAAATTCCAAGGGGGATGAATACTTTTGCAAGGCACTATACCTCAATTACCTCGAACTAACCGGTGCCACTGCACATTGACTCTGTACCTATCTGTTTCACCTGTGTTTGTAATTGTCTTCACCCACCTCCAGGTGTCACCTGTTTTCCTCATTAGTCCCTGGGTACTTATTCCTGTGTTGCCAGTTCATCTTGTCTTGTCAAGTCAACCAGCGTGTTATTTCCTTGCTCCTGTTTTGTCCTTTTCTCTGTTTTTGCTATTCCTCCCGGTTTTGACCCTTGCTTGCCTTGACTCTGAACCAGCCTGCCTGACCATAATGCCTGCCCTGACCTCGAGCCTGCCTGCCACCCTGTACCTCCTGGACTCTGACCTTGGTATGATCTTTTGCCTACCCATGACCATTCTCTTGCCTGCCCCTTGGAATATAATAAATATCAAAGACTCGAACCATCTGCCTCCTGTGTCTACATCTGGGTCTCGCCATGTGCCCTTATTGTACCGGTACCTCCTGTAAATAGTCTCGCTATTGTTATTTTACTGCTGCTCTTTAATTACTTGTTCCTTTTATTTCTTATTCTTGTTTTTTTAGCTGCATTGCTGGTTATGGTCTTGTAAATAAGCATTTCACTGTAAGGCCTGTTGTATTCGGCGCATGTGACTAATAAGATTTGATTTGAATTCATATCATAGGCCTAATCTTGCACACAACATAGCTGGATCGCCCCCTCCTGCCCCTAGGGGTCTGTGACGGTGCCACGTTGAAAGTCATTGAGCTCTTCAGTAAGGCCATTCTACTGCCAATGTTTGTCTATGGAGATTACATGGCTGTGTGCTCGATTTTATACACCTGTCAGCAATGGGTGTGGCTTAATTAGCCGAATCCACCCATTTGAAGGGTGTCTACTTACTTTTGTATATATAGTGTAGCTAGAGGCTAGAGCTGAACCGGCTGTGGTAGCTAGCTATCTAGCTAGTTCATTCACTTCAGACAGAACTTCAGTCAAGAGGGGATGAAACATAAGCTAACGCAATTTTTTTGGGGGGGGGGCGAAAAAGTTTTTGTATTTTAAAAATTGGAGGAAATAAGCTTTAAAATTGCTAAATTCTCTCCACCAAGAAGAGGGGTGTCAATAGTTTGTGTCATGAACAGTGCTATTGCCCATAGAAATAGACGTGGCACGCGTGTACAGGGGGGCGCGGGATTTTGGAAGTGGGGCCCCGAGTGCATCACAGTGCACTAATAAAACTGGGGGGGAAGACAAAAATGCAATTTCAGAATGTGGTGGGGTTATGTCCCCCCCGTCCCCAGTGAAAGTTGCGCCCCAGGTTCTGAAGCCTGACATCATGGTTTGAGTATGCCAAGCAAAAACATATGCTGGCAGCCCAGCAATAGACCAGTTATTTATGTTACAGTCGACTTAACCCGTGAGTACCACCCATCAACCCAAAACCTTGGAACATCAAGGAGCGCTCACCACCTTTACTAACCCCCCTCTGATGAATGATGGCTTTCCTCAGGAAGAGATGTATCAAATCAAATTTTATTTGTCACATGCACCGAATACAACAGGTGTAGACCCTGGTGTGAAATGCTTACTCACAAGCCCTTAATAAAAAATGCAGTTCAAGAAATAGAGTTAAGAAAATATTTACTAAATAAACTAAAAGTTTAAAAGTTTAAAAGTTTAAAAGTTAAAAGTAAAATAAAAAGGAACACAATAAAATTACATAACAATAGGGGTACCGGTACTGAGTCAATGTGCGGGGGTACAGGTTAGTCTAGGTCATTTGTAATTGTAGGTAGGGGTAAAGGGACTATTCATAAATAATAAACAGCAAGTAACAGCAGTGTAAAAACAGGGGGGTCAATGTAAATAGTCCGGGTGGACATTTGATTAGCTGTTCAGCAGTCTCATAGCTTGGGGGTAGAAGCTGTTAAGGAGCCTTTTGGACCTAGACTTGGCGCTCCGGTATGTGGTAGCAGAGTGAACAGTCTATGACTTGGGTGACTGGAGTCTTTTACAAATTGTTTCAGAGGTCCGTGTGAAAAAGTGCTAATGAAGCAAGTAAAGAAAGAAGTTATGTCATTTGTTCTTATGTTTGTGGACATCAGACACATCTGTATTTTGTCTGATCAGTAATGTGTGTGCTATGGTACTGAATGATTCAAAATGTTGCGTAATTGTAAGTAGAGAAGTGTTAAATTCATATGTTTTGTTTGGATGTATACTTCTCCTCACTTCTTTCGAAATACTTGTCTATTTTGGAGCGTGTCATTTCAAGTTTTGCCTTCTGAAAAACTCTGTGCTCATAATAACATGTTTCAAGACCAGTGAGCTACAAGCCCAGCAGTTCAGAAGTAGCCTAAAGAAGAAGAAAAAAAGAGTCCTGCCCTTTCTGAAGATTTCCTGTTTTTCCTATATGCGGCAAATTCTGACTGCACTATTTACTTTAACCCCGGGTTCCTTGAGACGCATGAGAGCAACAGGCAGACGGAAAAATCAATTCCGAAGAACGTCTCGAATTAAAGTCTGGATATTTACTATAATCAAGCTGCTAGTAAATGAAAAGAAGAGTAGTTTGTAATCCGTCTTTAAATGGAGCTACTTCGGGTTTCTGCTTTCTGGTGTGGAACGATACTCTTTGGTAGTGTTCTGCTAGAACAGATGGGTGAGTTAAAACGTTGTTTCATGTAGCCTATGAATGTTGGTGGTTGGCTATAGTGTTATCGTTGGCTTGAAGTCATTATTGAAACATGTACGAGGTTATTGACCGCTAGTAACATTCACACGTGTTTCTGTTTCCCCAAAGTATAACTTCTAATTGCCATTCAGTTTTTTTGTAGCAGGTGGTCAAACATAATCCAGCTCTACATTTTGGTGGAAGGCAAAATGTTCACCTCATTTGAGCTAAAACTCGCAAATATATTGATTGGCTTGTAATGCGAATTTGAATGCATAGTAGTTAATGTATGCAAATTACGCAGTCAGTGTTGTTCAATATCTGAAACTCAGGAACTGTGGTACATTTATACCCAAATCCAAATGTTTTAATAAAGTGGGGATGGAATGATTGTATGAGCATAATGACTAATTACTTATTATATCAGAAAATAATTTGAGTGTGTCATGATGTTTCTGCAAAGGGGAAGTAAGGCCTATGTATTAAAGTGCTTGCTTAACACAGTGGGAGGAGGTTTAGCTACACCACCTGTTGCAGTAGAAAACATGCATGGTGGTCCTTCCAATGGGACTTTTCATTCTTATGTACATTGTTGATACTGGAAGTGGGTATTATATTTGGTCTATCATTTGCAAGGTAGACACATCATAAATTGTCATCTATTTGCCCCTGTCTCCAACTCCAGCCCAGTCCCAATGGCACCAAGCAGCGTTGGTTTCTTATAATCCTCTCTCCCCCACATCTGCAATTATATTTTGCCATGGGTGACAATTAACAGCATTCATCCCCACCATAGCCCGTCTCCTTGGGCTTAAATGGCATACATTTTGAGAGGAGTTTTTCTAATGATATAATGACTTTTCACTCCACAACCTCTCTCTCTCTCTACCACCAGCTCTCAGCCCAAGATAATTCTTATCCATTCTGTTATAACTCTATAACAGACTACAATCTTCACCTCAGGCCAAATTTTAAATTGTACACCTCTGCAGTACTTAATCTTAATGTCTTTATTGGTTTGTTTCAAATGGATCAACTCAGACATGTACAGTACACCCTAAAAACAGGAATAACAGAATATAGCCTAATATCCGTCTGAAATATCCTGACACCATGGATACTTCACTGTCTATACTGCTGTGTGAATGCTGCCACCTGCAGTGCACGTGGCTTCACTAGATCTGTTCCAGTTACTCTGGTTTTCAGACTAGCAGGTTGTATTTCTGTTGCTTCAAGCCACAGCTCTACTCTAACCTGCAGATTGTGAACAGGCAGCTACAGTAGGCTTTATGTCCTGGAGCAGAAGTACAACATTCTCTCCTAAATCAGTAACCTTGATATTCTCTAACAAGGAGTATACTGCTGCACTGTGAGTAAGTTGGAGGGAAGAGGTTTGCCCCCTCGCCAGCCGGTCCAATACCCTGGAGACCCAGGCTGCATCTAAAATGGCGCCCTATTCTCTATATAGTGAAGTACTATTTATGAAATAGGGTTCCATTTGGGACACATCCTCCCCCATTTCGCTTGGCTGAACTCGGCTCTCTGTGACGGAAATTCTTCAAGAGGAAATCCTTGAGCTGCACATGCAGACAGGCCCAGTTAACGGCCAATAACCCACTTTCACTATCGGTTGTGTCACGAGGACACTGCTGATGCAAGTAACAGGTTGAACTTTCTCTTCCTATGTGTGCCAGTCTGTCACACTTAGATTTGGTGTGGTTGTGTGGCAGTGACGTCAATTCAGTCTGTGAGATCTCTCCCTCCTTCATCTCTTTTTACTTAATTTCACCTCATCTCTGTTTTAGCTATTAAGAGCGTCTGATTTCGGGTCAGGTTCTGTTTTTATTCATGCTAAAGACACGCCGGTAAAGGTCTGGAAGGAGAGCAAATGAGAAAGAAGGAAGTGATGTGGTGGTACTCTCTCTCTCTCTCTCTCACAAATACACACTCCAACATTATGTCCTAGTCTTTGATATTCACAAAGTGAATTGGCGAGAAACAAATTTGCAAATTGACTGACAGATCTACTGATGTTCAATGTTCCCTTTGTTTGTTTTTATTGTCTTGTCTGGCGGGTGTCTTAGTAGAGATGACTATCATACACAAACAGGGACACATCCCACCACGGACTCCCCGTGGGAAGTTAAGTCTGAACACGACCATGGCACCGACGGATGGCACCGCGGAATGTGCTGATTGTTCACAGCAGAATGTAGGCCCTGGGAAAATAGTTTACATATGGTTGGAAAATGAATGTCCATGTTAAATTGATATTAATGGATTGGAGAATGAATGTTTTTAAAAAATGATGTATTACTAATTTAAACAACTGTCTCTTGGAATAACTACACTTAGCTACATAGTACCGAAAGGAACATTCGTTTTGTCTATTTCACATATTATTTTCAAAGTGAAATTGCCAAGTCTCTCAGTAATGATACATTCCTTCACGTAGTCTGGACTGAGATATGAGGTTAAGGTTTCACTGTACTCGCGGATGTTCAACAGACCATACTTTTCCAGTGTAGGAAATGTCCATGTTAATATATCAGATGGGAAAGTTCACCTTTCTGGTGTTTGTAGCCTTTTTGTTTGTCTGTGTAATTGGAGGGAAATGTCAGTTTCCCAAGTCGAGCAAAGTTATCATCTTCGTTAGGTTAATACAGTTTAGGCCCATATAACAACAATCAAAGGCCGGGGTTCAATCCAAAACTGTGCTATATAGTGCGCTTGACATTTAAAGGTAATTGAGTCAACATCTGCAACATTTACCACGATCAAATTAAATCCCGGTCAAAGTCTTGTGTTTTAGACCCTCAGAGAGTGAACTGTGCTCATTTGTAATAGTGAAATGTTTTCTTATTTTGAACCCTTATTTTACCAGGTATGTTGACTGAAAACACATTCTCATTTACAGCGATGACCTGGGGAATAGTTACAGGAAGAGGAGGGGGAATGAATGAGCCAATTGGAAGCTGGGGATGATTAGGTGGCCCAGATTGGTCATTTTCCCAGGACTCCGGGGTTAACACTCTTATTCTTACGATAATTGCCATGGGCTCTTTAGTGACCACAGAGAGTCAGGGCACCCGTTTAATGTTCCATCCAAAAGACAGCACCCTACACAGGACAATGTCCCCAATCACTGCCCTGGGGAATTGGGATATTTTTTTAGACCCGAGGAAAGAGTATATCCTACTGGCCCTTCAACACCACTTCCAGCAGCATCTGGTCTCCCATTCAGGGAACAACCAGGACCAACCCTGCTTAGCATCAGAGGCAATCCAGCAGTGCGATGTTGGATGGTATGCTGCTGGCATGAAGCAAAGTGCTGCATTTAGGTCACTCATGTGTCATCTCATCCAATATGTTCACTCTTTGAACATATTGGATGAGATGACACATGAGTGACCTAAATGAACCAACTAGTGACTGCCTCAAATAACCATATCCCTTTTTGTAAACTATCAACCTAACATGTCTTTCCCCCTATCTCTTTGTGTCTCCACCCCAGGGCCCTCGTCAATGAACATGCTGAAGCTGAAGCGTCTGTGTAAGTTCTGTGACGTGGAGTCTACCAGCTGCGCGGGCACAGGGAGCTGTATGGCCGACTGTAGCATCACATCCATCTGCCCCCATCCAGAGGATGTGTGTGTCAGCATCTGGTGAGTGACTACAGCACCCCTCATCATCTCTCGTTGAGAGCTGGAATGACCTTTAAACTTGACCTTAGGAGAGCAGTAGTAGTGGGTTCAGTGACACAATACGACCATGTTAGTGAGTGACAGAGCGGAAATTCGTAATCTTGCTCTGTGATTTGTCATTTAAAAACTACATTTGCTGTCAACAAGGTTTAACTAAGTAGCCAAACCCAAAAGTGCCCCACCCACTAACCCAAATATAGTTGCGAAATGTGAATGTTAAAAAAGTAGAGAACTAGATTTGGCCTCCTGTTTCTCATTGAAAAAGTTTTGGGAGCTAGAACCCCAAGCAATTCGCTACACCAGCAATAGCATCTGCTAAATATGCGTATGTGACCAACACCTCTTAAAATGGGTTTCACTACACCACCAAGCAAGAGACCTGAGTAGCCCATTTGTAGGTTCATTTGTGCACCTTCAGGATTACCTCTGTATCAAATCATTACCATAATGCTTAGACTGCAATTTGTTAATTCGTCAAGTTATTTTTCCTTTTATTACTGTCTATAACTTAATTCATAACTTAATTGTAGTGGAACTAATGGCTCCTGTTGTCTTGTTTCCAGGAGGAAGAAAGACGACAACGTCACCATAGACACGATATGCCACAACCCAGCCCATAAGCTGCATGGTCTGGTGCTGGAGGACTATAACAACAGCAAGTGTGAGATGAGGGAGAGGAATGGCATGGGCTCCCAGTTCTTCATCTGCTCTTGCTCCGAGGACGAGTGCAACAACCACGTGTTCTTCACTCCCTGTAAGTCCATATGAAGTGCTATGTCACCTCATATGTAGTGCTATGTCACCTGTTATGACATGCTGAAGATAGCCTTTTATGGGCATTATGATAGGTCATACGAGTGCAATGACCATGACTTCTTCACCTTCTGTGAGTCCCTATGTGGTGCTATGTCACCTGTTATGTCATCGCTAAGATTGTGTAATGTAGGCTAGGCATTACAATTGATGATATAGTTTACAAACACCTTTGACGTAACTCAAAAGTAATGAACGTTTTTGCAATTCCTTATTAGGTTGTCATGTAAGGTGTCACGTATTAAATGTTAACATGTGTGTACTGTTGTACACCCTCCAAATACAAGATTGCAAACAGGTTTTGCATCGTGGAGGCATTTTGGCTGTAGTCTCTCGTTCTAATCTTGGCCATGGAATCAAATGTATTTTGACTACAGCATCCAAGCAGTAATAACACAGAGGTACATTTTCGAGACCTGGCTTTCCAGAGCCCAAAATTGAAAGCATCTGCACATGGCGATCAACGACGTCATGGAAAAACATTTCCCCTCACCGTGGAGGATGGATAGCTCTGCTGCACACTGTCTAACTTCATGCTCACCACATAACATGTGACAACTGCCCACTTGAAGCATTATGTACGTAGTGTAACACACACGGAAACAGGTGAAAAACAGCATGTGCGCGTGTTAGTACAATCAATGTTCCCGAACCTGGCCCCAAGCGGGAGTAGTGACTAGGAAACTTTCCTCTGTGGGCCGTATTCACTGAGAGATGGCACAGGGACAGGTTTGACGTGACAGATCGCTTCTCTCTCTCTCTCTCTCACTCTGCGAAAACCAAAACAAACTCCACTGAGGCCACGTTGAAAATTTCAGACATGTGGTTTCCTGGCTGAAAAAAAGGAGCAAGCGAATGAGGGCTTGACGGGCACTTGCTGTACTGTATGCACACACACGTTCATAGACACACATACGCACACACACACACACACGCACACACACAAATACATGCACGTACGCAGGAACACACACAATCCTTAGCTGCCAAACATGTTCCTAATACAGTATCTCTGTCAGTAATTATAGAACACCAGCAGTCACATCAGCACTGATACAACAATAGTCTGCCTGTTCAGACAACTTGTTAATGACTCATTTACAACCCTTCAAATCCTAACTGATCTGACATGTTGTGTTTTATTATGTTTTTACGAGACTTCAGCCAGCCCCAGAAATAGGATTGTAAACATAGCATATGCATAAACTTTCACCAGATTACTCTGTCTAGCAGACACAGACATCACTCCTTAAGAGCATAAGAATCAGACATAGACTAGGTCTATAAAGGGAACACAATATGTGGTTGACTGGGGCATGGTTCAGCCTATTTGTGTGTTTAACAGACCAACAAGCTAACTTCGGCTTTGTAGCTTACAGATGCTTATTGACATTCCTCATGGAAGTGTTAGGGTCCTCTGCTTTGCTGGGAAGGAGCAGGCTACGTTGAGCGTAGCAAGATGCTCTGAGACAATAAAGCTACTTGGCTACTTCCAATTGATTTCCTAGCGCTGAAGGGAATTGGAGTGTGATGTATAGTGTGTATGACGTTCAAGCACAACTGAAATGTCAAATGTCCAAGTATAGGCTACTGCACTCATCATGTATTGAGGGCTCCCGAGTGGCGCAGTGGTCTAAGGCACTGTATCCCAGTGCAAGAGGCGTGACTGCAGTCCCTGGTTTGAATCCAGGCTGTATCACATCCGACTGTGATTGGGAATCCCGTAGGGCGGAGCAAAAATTGGCCCAGCGTCGTCCGGGTTTGGCCGGGGTAGGCCGTCATTGTAAATAATAATTTGTTCTTAACTGACTTGCCTAGTTGAATAAAACATTGTATCCCACATAGTCCTTTGTGGTCATTGCTTTCTATGCAGTGGGCACTTAAGGTCAATAAACAAACAGACTTCTTTGACCCTTGTGGCCGGTCCAGCTACTCATAGAGTGAAAAGGCTAATGCCAAAATATGCTAAACTTTTAGAGTATAGTATGAGCACTGAGGAGTTCTAATATTGTAGCGGTGTATAAGTATTGTAGAATATACCTAACTGGGGGGTATAACTCTATGTTACAGAATAGGTATATTCTACAGTATTTTTACTGAGTATGCAATGTATTGTATAACTAATCTATAACATCTGCCTTGTCTCTCTCTTTCTCTCTTATCTTTCCTCTCCACCCCAGACTCTCTTGACCCCCAGGTGGTGTCGGTGATCCTGGTCAGCCTGGTTCCTCTGCTGGTTCTGGCCATGCTGGTCATCACATCCTTCTATTGGTACCGCATCTACCACCAGCGCCACGCCGGTGCCAAGCGCAAGAAGACGCCTCTCGACTTCAGCGACGCCCGCGCCATCATGATGGATGACGACGGCTCGGACAGCAGCTCCACGCACGCCAACAACCTCAACCACAACACGGAGCTCCTCCCCATTGAGCTGGACGCCCAGGTGGGCAAGGGCCGCTTCGCCGAGGTCTACAAGGCCAAGCTGAAGCAGGGCGCCACGGGAGCCGGTGAGCCGTTCGAGACCGTCGCAGTCAAGATTTTCGCAGATGAAGAGTATGCCTCGTGGAAGAACGAGAAGGACATCTTCTCGGACGCTGACCTGCGCCACGAGAACGTCCTGCACTTCCTGACAGCGGAGGAACGTAAGGTGGAGAAACAGTATTGGCTGATCACGGCCTACCACCCCCGGGGCAACCTCCAGGAGTACCTGACGCGCCACGTCATCAGCTGGGACGACCTGTGGGCGCTGGGCGGGTCGCTGGCGAGAGGCGTGGCCCACCTGCACAGTGACCACACGTTGTGCGGACGCTACAAGGTGCCAATCGTCCACCGGGACATCAAGAGCTCCAACATCCTGGTGAAGGGGGACCTCACCTGTGTCCTGTGTGACTTCGGCCTGGGTCTGCGTCTGGACAACTCGCTGTCCGTGGACGAGCTGGCCAACAGTGGACAGGTATATATTCTTCTCTCCTGTCTCCTTTCTACTTAGGCTGCATCCAAAATGGTACCATATTCTCTATGATTAGGGCACTATATAGGAAAAAGGAGCTCTTTTATTTGACCAAGGCTTATAGGGCTCTGGTGAAAAGTAGTGCACTATTTTGGGAATAGGGTGCCATTTCAGACACATTAGTGTCTGGCTTATTTTCTCTTACTGGTTCCTCTTCTGGACAACATATTAATGATATCCATAGAGCAAGTGCTGCTGGGCCTTTTGTTTTATTACAGTGATTAGACAAACAGCCCAGGCTGTCAGTTAAAACTGCAGTTGAATTGTACTGTTACATGGTACTGGAAGCAATCATGCATATTCTACTATCAACAGCATTAGAATGGAGTAGAACAGAACAGAATAAAACAGAATAGTCTCCCTCTACAGGTGGGCACTGCCAGGTACATGGCCCCTGAGGTGCTGGAGTCCAGGATCAACCTGGAGAACATCGAGTCGTTCAAGCAGACAGATGTCTACTCCATGGCCCTGGTACTGTGGGAGATCACCTCCAGGTGCAATGCCATTGGAGGTAAAGTAACACCACATGATGTCTGACCAATCACGTGACCGAGCTGCATTACAGTAACCAATTGACAGGCAATATTTCGATTTGAAGTAGTGACCTTGTGTAAGTGATGAGGTGTAATTTTCTGTAAAGGTCCATTAAGTTTGTTTTACTCCAATGCTTGTAAACAAAGTCAATGTAAACAAACTCTATATAGCCTAAAACAATGGTTACAACCATCATTTTGATATCATGGATGGTCAATCCTTGCATCCATAGCTCTTTCAATGAATTTGGGAGTGGTTAGATTTCTCCAGTCCCATCCCTCAAGTTTTTACCTTAAGAGGTGTGGGTAGTACTGCTTTAAGGTGTTTATAGTGTAATGGCCACCGATTATGCACATTGGTCACCTTTTCCCATGATGCCCTTCACTCAAAGGAAGTAAAGGGAGTGGGTGTGTCCTGTTTTTACACCCTTCTCCCGAAGTGTGCACTTTCACACAGCCACTGTCTCACATCACCATTACTTACTGTGGTGTGGGAAACATTTCAGAGAAACCAAAACGTGTCAAAAAACAATTCATTCTCTGTTAGTTCTCAAAGAACAAGAGCCTTCTATTCACTAATGTACCATTCTTCCTGTTTGTCATCCCTTTGAACAACAAGGCCAGGATATGGGCAAATAATACAAATGGGTGATTAACCAATGGGCGTCTTATGGCAAGCCACAGGGACATATTTGATATAACATAGAGGAATTTGTTGTTCACTTCCCTCTGTCTCTGTGGTCCATTTTGTCTTGTGGGTGATCCTGTTCGTCCATTGTGTCAGAATGTTGATTGAATGTTACTGTTGGTGCTCGCCTGCTTCCAGCGCAGCCATTTCCTGTTTTCCCTTTGGTACCTAGGGGCCCCTTTTAGAGCTGTCACAGAGGAAAACATGGTCAAATGATCAGCCTGTTATACCCTCTCAGGTTTTCCTTCCAATGGCATGGGGTGAAAGAATACTGTATGTGTGCCCATTGGGTACACCTCTGAAATGAAAATAGTCAATTTCCTCTCTCTTTCTTTCTCTTGCATTCTTTCTCTCTCAGTCTTCCTGTCTTCCTCCCTCTCTTCCTGTCTTCCTCCCTCTCTGTCTGTCTGTCTGTCTGTCTGTCTGTCTGTCTGTCTGTCTGTCTGTCTGTCTGTCTGTCTGTCTGTCTGTCTGTCTTCCTCCCTCTCTGTCTGTCTGTCTGTCTGTCTGTCTGTCTGTCTGTCTGTCTGTCTGTCTGTCTGTCTGTCTGTCTGTCTGTCTGTCTGTCTGTCTGTCTGTCTGTCTGTCTGTCTGTCTGTCTGTCTGTCTGTCTGTCTGTCTGTCTGTCTGTCTGTCTGTCTGTCTGTCTGTCTGTCTGTCTGTCTGTCTGTCTGTCTGTCTGTCTGTCTGTCTGTCTGTCTGTCTGTCTGTCTGTCTGTCTGTCTGTCTGTCTGTCTGTCTGTCTGTCTGTCTGTCTGTCTGTCTGTCTGTCTGTCTGTCTGTCTGTCTGTCTGTCTGTCTGTCTGTCTGTCTGTCTGTCTGTCTGTCTGTCTGTCTGTCTGTCTGTCTGTCTGTCTGTCTGTCTGTCTGTCTGTCTGTCTGTCTGTCTGTCTGTCTGTCTGTCTGTCTGTCTGTCTGTCTGTCTGTCTGTCTGTCTGTCTGTCTGTCTGTCTGTCTGTCTGTCTGTCTGTCTGTCTGTCTGTCTGTCTGTCTGTCTGTCTGTCTGTCTGTCTGTCTGTCTGTCTGTCTGTCTGTCTGTCTGTCTGTCTGTCTGTCTGTCTGTCTGTCTGTCTGTCTGTCTGTCTGTCTGTCTGTCTGTCCTGTCTGTCTGTCTGTCTGTCTGTCTGTCTGTCTGTCTGTCTGTCTGTCTGTCTGTCTGTCTGTCTGTCTGTCTGTCTGTCTGTCTGTCTGTCTGTCTGTCTGTCTGTCTGTCTGTCTGTCTGTCTGTCTGTCTGTCTGTCTGTCTGTCTGTCTGTCTGTCTGTCTGTCTGTCTGTCTGTCTGTCTGTCTGTCTGTCTGTCTGTCTGTCTGTCTGTCTGTCTGTCTGTCTGTCTGTCTGTCTGTCTGTCTGTTGTCTGTCTGTCTGTCTGTCTGTCTGTCGTCTGTCTGTCTGTCTGTCTGTCTGTCTGTCTGTCTGTCTGTCTGTCTGTCTGTCTGTCTGTCTGTCTGTCTGTCTGTCTGTCTGTCTGTCGTCTGTCTGTCTTGTCTGTCTGTCTGTCTGTCTGTCTGTCTGTCTGTCTGTCTGTCTGTCTGTCTGTCTGTCTGTTGTCTGTCTGTCTGTCTGTCTTGTCTGTCTGTCTGTCTGTCTGTCTGTCTGTCTGTCTGTCTGTCCTGTCTGTCTGTCTGTCTGTCTGTCTGTCTGTCTGTCTGTCTGGTCTGTCTGTCTGTCTGTCTCCTGTCTGTCTGTCTGTCTGTCTGTCTGTCTGTCTGTCTGTCTGTCTGTCTGTCTGTCTGTCTGTCTGTCTGTCTGTCTGTCTGTCTGTCTGTCTGTCTGTCTGTCTGTCTGTCTGTCTGTCTGTCTGTCTGTCTGTCTGTCTGTCTGTCTGTCTGTCTGTCTGTCTGTCTGTCTGTCTGTCCTGTCTGTCTGTCTGTCTGTCTGTCTGTCTGTCTGTCTGTCTGTCTGTCTGTCTTACTGCAGTCTCTTGTGCTGAGGCCTATACTCTACAGTAATAAATTAATCTCCCCATGTCATGCCATTTACGTACATCCACCATCCACGACTATTCCAGCTGGCACTGTAGACAGACAGTGGTGAGAGGACAGGATAGCATAGATTTACGGGAGAGGGGAAGCCCGGCCCCTTCCTACCCCTGGATGGGAATAGAACCGGTGGGGAGAGAAGCAATTGGGATAATCCATGTGTTTTGGCTTAGTCTGATCTCGCCCACCAATAGCACTCGTCTTCCCATAGATTGGCATCTGTTCTGAGAAAAGTGAAGGGGTGGAATGTGTAGTGCGTTAGGAAAGCCCAAGGAGACTTTCCCATGTTGAAAGGTTAAGCCACTGTTGGAATTTAGCTCGTCTCCCACCTTGATACAGCAAGAAGCTGCCTTATTTTGTGTAATAACGTTACTGTGCTGCACTGACAGTTTGTTTGGATATTCCCTTGGGGGTAAAATGTTTGCAGAGTTAGAATGACTAACTCAACAAATGCTACGATCTATGTCTGCGAAACTGGCACTCACACAGCTACATCCAGTACATGTATTTTTACCACTTGTCATCCTTTCAATAAAAACTTCCCATGCTATCATCCCAGCTCGGTGAGTCAATATTGACGGCATAAAACTCTGTTCACCTGAGAACACACACACACACACACACACGCACAGCAGATGGCATAAAACTCCTCTCAACTTAGAAAACACAAACACTTCCCTCTTCCCCAAACACAGTCAGACTGACACATCTCAGTGCATCATTATAATGAGTGGGTAGGTGAAGCCGCCATGGCTTGTCTGTCTCAGCCGCCACCTGCCTCAGTGCCTCAGCAGACAGATGTCAGAAGCTCCCGTTGTCTCGCTGCCTTGCCTGGCAGACCGCCACATAACACAGGCAGTCAGTCAGTCAGCCACTTTGTCACAGTTTCGGGGCCTTTCGTATGATCTGGGATCTGTCACGCGGTAAGAAGGCGCCCGTCTGTCAACAGGGCCAGTCGCAACCTCAGAGAAAGCAGCAGCAGCCATCACTATGCATTCTTTATCCTCAAAGTAAAAGTAAGGACAAGTAAAACATTATAAAATATGGGAGAAAGTAATAAATACATCGTCCCGGGCCGTCTCTTTTCCCGAAATGTCTTTCCCATATAATTTGCACGGTTGGAATTAGGCGCGGGAAAGAGAGGAGGCCGTTCACTGGCTGGTTTAGGGAGGAATGGGAGAACAGGGGTGTTGACCATCCCACTGTAGGAGAAATTCCTTCACTCCCCTGAGGGAGAAGACAGGGTTAGAGTAGAGTGGAGGAGGGCAGCTGCTATCCAGATGTCATGGCCTCACCTCAAGCCTGAATGGGCCCCGTGCTGTCTGTCTTGTCTGTCTGTTTGCCTGTCTGTCTGGCTAGCTGTCTGGCATTCTGTCTGGCAAGCTGTCTGGCAAGCTCTCTGTCTGTCTTTACCCTTACAGAAAATGGTTTCACATGTGGAAAATCACATGATTTCACATGAAATTTCACTTGAAATCATGTGAAAACATGTGTTTTGTAACACTTCACATGTGATCACAAGTTTTCACATGTAGTTTCATGTTATCACATGTTGATTTACATGTTATGACATTAATTTGTTGGGCTCCCGAGAGGCGGTCTAAGGCATTGCATCTCAGTGCCACTATA
The DNA here is from genome assembly GCF_002021735.2 of Oncorhynchus kisutch. Classification (NCBI taxonomy): domain Eukaryota; kingdom Metazoa; phylum Chordata; class Actinopteri; order Salmoniformes; family Salmonidae; genus Oncorhynchus; species Oncorhynchus kisutch. The sequence continues at coordinate 40,529,192 of NC_034190.2, read as the reverse complement.
GTACCTAGTTTGAATCCAGGCTACATCACATCCGGCCGTGATTGGGAGTCCCATAGGGCGGTGCACAATTGGCCCAGCGTCGTCTGGGTTTAGCCGGAGTAGGCCATCATTGTAAATAAGAATTTGTTCTTAACTGACTTGCCTAGTTAAATAAAGGTGACATTTTCTTTTCACGTGATCACATGGAAACATGTGTTTTTGGAACACTTTACATGAAATTCATGTGTTTTTTTCGTACGGGTATGACTTCCTGGCTGTCTGTGTCTGGCTTCCTGGCTGGTTTGCTGCCTATCTGGCTGACTGCCTGCCTGTCACCCATGGCTTTAACAACCTGTGAGGAAGATAAAACAAGGTCAGAGCCACAAACTCTCAGCTTAATCAAAACCATCAGAGGAGAGAAGTAGAATAGTTTATCGTTCTCCAAGAGGCAGGGAAAGAGTGTCAGGCGTGATTGTCAAGCTGTGACTTGTCGAGATTACAGCATCTCAAACAGATTCATGTTACTTTTTTGGCTCGGATCAGAAGCAAACTTTTGTTAGCTCTATGAGAATCTGTTTTCTTGAATTATTTAAGTTGACTGAAATCCTAGTATCTACTATACTGCCGATAGTGTACTAGAAAATAACCATTACAAAGTACTCTATGATGAATACAGGTAATAGCACATTCCTATGTGCATGAGGGGTACTGTATGTCTGTGGGTTTACATTGGTCAAATTGTATTGTTAGGTGTTACTGTACTGTTGGAGCTGGGAACATAAGCATTTATTTATCTTATCGTATTGTTAGGTGTTACTGTACTGTTGGAGCTAGGAACATAAGCATTTATTTCACTATACCCGCAATAACATCTGCAAAATATGTGTACACGACTAATAAAGCTGATTTGACTTCAGATATACTCAGGTGGTGGCATGCTTTCTCAACCACAGGGTACAGTTTGAACAGGAATCTCTAGAATGGGTCATTGTAACAAACACAAGACTGGGGTAGGACAGTAACTTAAACAGGTCAGGCTTTGAACCAGGAAACCAGACTGAGACCTGATGGTTAATAGCACGAGGGAGAGAGAGGCTGGCAATGTAGACTACACCTATGGAAACCCATGTCTGAGCTGCCAAAAATGTACTGTATCAACATTACTAACCAGCAAGAGGAAGTCGATGGTGAACTACAGAGTGGGAATGTTGAGACATTTTCTTGATTCACTTGCTCAAAACAAATCAAACTGAAGTTGTCAAATGCCCCCGAATACAACAGGTTTAGACCTTACAGTGAAATGCTTACTTACAAGCCCTTAACCAACATTGCACTTTCAAGAAATATACACGTTTAGAAAATATTGACTAAATAAACTAAACAAAAACAAAGTAACACAATAAAATTAAAATAACGAGGCTGTTTACAGGGGGTACCGGTACCGAATCAATGTGCGAGGTACAGATGAACTGTTCACCATTCTTATGGCTTGGGGGTAAAATAGGTTAAGGAGCATTTTGGACCTAGGCTCCGGTATCGCTTGCCGGGAGTAGAGAGAACATTCTATGACTCGGGTAGCTGGAGTCTTTGACGATTTTTAGGGCCTTCCTCTGACACCGCCTGGTATAGAGGCCCAGGATGGCAGGAAGCTGGCCCTAGTGATGTACTGGGCCGTAAGAACTACCCTCTGTAGCGCCTTGCAGTCGAATGCTGAGCAGTTGCCATATCAGGCGGTGATGCAACCAGTGCTCTCGATGGTGTAGCAGAATAACTTTGAGAATCTGAGGACCCATGCCAAATCTTTTCTCCTGATGGGGAATAGGCGTTGTTGTGCGCTCTTCATGACTGTCTTGGTGTTTTTCGATCTTGATAGTTTGTTGTTGATGTGGACACCAAGAAACTTGAAGCTCTCGACCCGCTCCACAACAGCCCTGTCGATGTGAGTAGGGGTGTGCTTGGCCCTCCTTTCCTGTAGCCCACGATCAGCTCCTTTATCTTGATCACGTTGAGGGAGAGGTTGTTGTTCTGCCACCACACTGCCAGGTCTCTGACCTCCTCCCTATAGGCTGTCTCAATGTTGTCGGTGACCAGGCCCTGTTGTGTCGTCAGCTAATGATGGTGTTGGAGTCGTGCTTGGCCACACAGTCGTGGGTGAACAGGGAGTACTGGAGGGGAATCAGGATCAAGTTGCAGAGGGAGGTGTTTAGTCCCAGGGTCCTTAGCTTAGTGATGAGCTTTGAGGGCACTATGGTGTTAAACGCTGAGCTGTAGTCAATGAACAGCATTCTCACATATCAAATCAAAATCAAATCAAATTTATTTATATAGCCCTTCGTACATCAGCTGATATCTCAAAGTGCTGTACAGAAACCCCGCCTAAAACCCCAAACAGCAAGCAATGCAGGTGTAGAAGCACGGTGGCTAGGAAAAACTCCCTAGAAAGGCCAATACCTAGGAAGAAACCTAGAGAGGAACCAGGCTATGTGGGGTGGCCAGTCCTCTTCTGGCTGTGCCGGGTGGAGATTATAACAGAACATGGCCAAGATGTTCAAATGTTCATAAATGACCAGCATGGTCGAATAATAATAAGGCAGAACAGTTGAAACTGGAGCAGCAGCACAGTCAGGTGGAAGTTGAAACTGGAGCAGCAGCATGGCCAGGTGGACTGGGGACAGCAAGGAGTCATCATGTCAGGTAGTGCTGGGGCATGGTCCTAGGTCTCAGGTCAGTTGAAACTGGAACAGCAGCATGGCCAGGTGGACTGGGGACAGCAAGGAGTCATCATATCAGGTAGTCCTGGGGCATGGTCCTAGGGCTCAGGTCCTCCGAGAGAGAGAAAGAAAGAGAGAAGGAGAGAATTAGAGAACGCACACTTAGATTCACACAGGACACCGAATAGGACAGGAGAAGTACTCCAGATATAACAAACTGACCCCAGCCCCCCGACACAAACTACTGCAGCATAAATACTGGAGGCTGAGACAGGAGGGGTCAGGAGACACTGTGGCCCCATCCGAGGACACCCCCGGAGAGGGCCAAACAGGAAGGATATAACCCCACCCACTTTGCCAAAGCACAGCCCCCACACCACTAGAGGGATATCTTCAACCACCAACTTACCATCCTGAGACAAGGCTGAGTATAGCCCACAAAGATCTCCGCCACGGCACAACCCAAGGGGGGGGCGCCAACCCAGACAGGATGACCACAACAGTGAATCAACCCACTCAGGTGACGCACCCCCTCCAGGGACGGCATGAGAGAGCCCCAGCAAGCCAGTGACTCAGCCCCTGTAATAGGGTTAGAGGCAGAGAATCCCAGTGGAAAGAGGGGAACCGGCCAGGCAGAGACAGCAAGGGCGGTTCGTTGCTCCAGAGCCTTTCCGTTCACCTTCCCACTCCTGGGCCAGACTACACTCAATCATATGACCCACTGAAGAGATGAGTCTTCAGTAAAGACTTAAAGGTTGAGACCGAGTTTGCATCTCTGACATGGGTAGGCAGACCGTTCCATAAAAATGGAGCTCTATAGGAGAAAGCCCTGCCTCCAGCTGTTTGCTTAGAAATTCTAGGGACAATTAGGAGGCCTGCGTCTTGTGACCGTAGCGTACGTGTAGGTATGTACGGCAGGACCAAATCAGAGAGATAGGTAGGAGCAAGCCCATGTAATGCTTTGTAGGTTAGCAGTAAAACCTTGAAATCAGCCCTTGCTTTGACAGGAAGCCAGTGTAGAGAGGCCAGCACTGGAGTAATATGATCAAACTTTTTGGTTCTAGTCAGGATTCTAGCAGCCGTATTTAGCACTAACTGAAGTTTATTTAGTGCTTTATCCGGGTAGCCGGAAAATAGAGCATTGCAGTAGTCTAACCTAGAAGTGACAAAAGCATGGATTAATTTTTCTGCATCATTTTTGGACAGAAAGTTTCTGATTTTTGCAATGTTACGTAGATGGAAAAAAGCTGTCCTCGAAATGGTCTTGATATGTTCTTCAAAAGAGAGATCAGGGTCCAGAGTAACGCCGAGGTCCTTCACAGTTTTATTTGAGACGACTGTACAACCATTAAGATTAATTGTCAGATTCAACAGAAGATCTCTTTGTTTCTTGGGGCCTAGAACAAGCATCTCTGTTTTGTCCGAGTTTAATAGTAGAAAGTTTGCAGCCATCCACTTCCTTATGTCTGAAACACATGCTTCTAGCGAGGGCAATTTTGGGGCTTCACCATGTTTCATTGAAATGTACAGCTGTGTGTCATCCGCATTGCAGTGAAAGTTTACATTATGTTTTCGAATAACATCCCCAAGAGGTAAAATATATAGTGAAAACAATAGTGTTCCTAAAACGGAACCTTGAGGAACACCGAAATTTACAGTTGATTTGTAAGAGGTGTTCCTTTTGTCCAGGTGGGAAAGGGCAGTGTAGAGTGCAATAGAGATTGCGTCATCTGTGGATCTGTTGGGGCGGTATGCGAATTGGAGTGGGTCTAGGGTTTCTGGCATTGATGGTGTTGATGTGAACCATGACCAGCCTTTCAAAGCACTTCACGGCTACAGACGTGAGTGCTACAGGTCGGTAGTCATTTAGGTTTCTTTAGCATTCTTGGGCACAGGGACTATGGTGGTCTGCTTGCAACATGTAGGTGTTACAGTCTCGATCAGGAACAGGTTGAAAATATCAGTGAAGATACTTGCTAGTTGGTTAACACAGGCTCTGAGTGTTTAAAGGTCTTACTCACATCGGCTACGGAGAGTGTGATCACACAGTCATCCGGAACAGCTGATGCTCTCATGCATGCTTCAGTGTTACTTGCCTTGAAGCACACATATAAGTCATTTAGCTTGTCTGGTAGGCTTGAATCACTGGGCAGCTCACGGCTGGTGTTTCCTTTGTAATCCATAATAGTTTGCAAGCCTCCCACATCTGTAGTAGGATACAATCTTAGTCCTGTATTGACACTTTGCCTGTTTGATGGTTCGTTGGAGGGCATAGCGGAATGTCTTATAAGCTTCCGGATTAGTGTCCTGCTCATTGAAAGCGGCAACTCTACCTTTTAGCTCAGTGCAGATGTTGCCTGTAATCCATGGCTTCTGGTTGGAACATGTACATACGGTCAATGTGGGGACAACGTCATCGATGCACTTATTGATGAAGCCAGTGACTGATGTGGTATACTCCTCAATGCCATTGGATGAAAATCATGAAACATATTCCAGTCTGTGTTAGCAAAACAGTCCAGATGCTTAGCATCTGCGTCATCTGACCACTCTGATGTATGATGTATCTCAATGTTTCAATTTGTCAGTTATCATAAAAGGTGATTTCTTCATTAACAGTTCTAATACAGATATGTGAGTCAATAGGAAAGTGATATCTGCTTTAAAAATACTTTATAACATCATTAACTGACCTCAACTGAACAGGTCATCCTCATTTACAGTTGAAGTCGGAAGTTTGCATACACTTAGGTTGGAGTCGTTAAAACTCGTTTTTCAATCCTTGCACAAATTTCTTGTTAACAAAATATAATTTTGGCAAGCCGGTTAGGACATCTACTTTGTGCATGACGCAAGTCATTTTTCCAACAATTGTTTACAGACAGATTATTTCACTTATAATTCACTGTATCACAATTCCAGTGGGTCAGAATTTTACATACACTAAGTTGACTGTGCCTTTAAACAGCTTGGGAAATTCCAGAAAATTATGTCATGGCTTTAGAAGCTTCTGATGGGCTAATTGATCATTTGAGTCAATTGGAGGAGTACCTGTGGATGTATTTCAAGGCCTACCTTCAAACTCAGTGCCTCTTTGCTTGACATCATGGGAAAATCAAAAGAAATCAGCCAAGACCTCAGAAAAACAATTGTAGACGTTCACAAGTCTGGTTCATCCTTGGGAGCAATTTCCAAATGCCTGAAGGTACCACGTTCATCTGTACAAACAATAGTACACAAGTATAAACACCATGGGACCACGTAGCCGTCATACCGCTCAGGAAGGAGACGCATTCTGCCTCCTAGAGATGAACATACTTTGGTGCAAATCAATCCCAGAACAACAGCAAAGGACCTTGTGAAGATGTTGGAGGAAACAGGTACAAAAGTATCTATATCCACAGCAAAACGAGTCCTATATGGACATAACCTGAAAGGCAGCTCAGCAAGGAAGAAGCCACTGCTTCAAAACCGACCAAATACTTATTTTCCACCATAATTTGCAAATAAATTCATTAAAAATAATACAATGTGATTTTCTGGATTTTTCCACCTCATTTTATCTGTCATAGTTGAAGTGTACCTATGGTGAAAATTACAGGCCTCTCTCATCTTTTTAAGTTGGAGAACTTGCACAATTGGTGGCTGACTAAATACTTTTTTGCCCCACTGTATGTAAACTTCTGACCCACTGGGAATGTGATGAATTAAATTAAAGCTGAAATAAATCATTCTCTCTACTATTATTCTGGCATTTCACATTCTTCAAATAAAGTGATGATCCTAACTGACCTAAGACAGGGAATTTTTACTAGGATTAAATATCTGGAATTGTGGATTGCTGAGTTTAAAAGTATTTGTCTGAGGTGTATGTAAACTTCTGACTTCAACTGTAACTCACTTGTTTTGCATGAGCAGTTCTCAGAAATATACCCAGTTAGTGTTAAAAAAAAAATCTCAAACCACCATTTACATTCTCTTGTCTTGTTGTCGTCTCATCCATTGCAGAGTTTAATGTTAGGTTGGTTGACTTGAAAAAAAGTTGCTCTCTTAAACCAATGTTGACCATTCCTTCCTTTTTAGCAAACACTGCTTGTGTGGAGACCACAAAATGACCTTAAGTGTGGACTTAGCATGGGAGCCTATAAATGGGAGCCTATAAAAAAAATTAAAAAAAATGTTTATCGTCTTATTCGAAAACAATAGCTCCCAAAATAGCTCCCAAAATATGCCTTATGTTCATATGGCATATGTTTTCGAAATAAGACAATAAACAATTTTGTATTTTTTTTTATAGGGTCCCATTACACAACCCTGAAACTGTTTACATTTTAGCAGATGCTCTTATCCTGAGCGACTTACAGTAGTGATTGCATACATTTTCCCCCGTGGGAATCAAACCCACTACCATGGCATTGCAAGCACCATGCTCTACCAACTGAGCTACACGGGACAAAAAAAGAAAGAACCTCTATTCCTTTACTCGTTTGAATAATGACAGATGGGTGGGCGGGTGGGTGTACTTTTGCTAAAACACTGAAACGAGGGAAATCTTCTTGTCAAAAACAGGAAGCTCTTGCCTGTAGAGTCAGCTGTTGGCTCAAGCCGTGACCTAGCATCCGATTCCTGTCTGTGTTCATCTGGACTTCCTGTGAGGCCTCTCTTCTGGGCAGGGACTGTGCGTTTCTCATCTGTCAGCCAGAATTCAGTTGAACAGTATTACAGTACTGTACAGGGAAATAACTGATCAGCTTTAAAGTTCCAATGCAGCCATTTTTATCTCAATATCAAATCATTTCTGGGTAACAATTTAAATTGTACCTTTATTTAACTTGGCAAGTCAGTTAAGAACAAACTCTTATTTTCAATGACAGATTAGGAACAGTGGGTTAACTGACTTGTTCAGGGGCAGAACGACAGATTTTTTACTTATCAGCTCAGGGATTTGATCTTCCAACCTTTCGGTTACTAGTCCAACACTCTAACCACTAGGCTACCTGCCGCCCCATTTAAATACCTTACTTCAATTAAAATGGTCAAAAATAAACAAAAATTGCTTCTTAGCAAAGAGCAATTTCTCAAGCAAGAATTTAGCTAGGACCGTCTGGGAGTCATCTGACTGAGGTGGGGAAAACTGATCATTAGCTGTTATTGGCAGAGAGATTTGGAACTCTTTCTTATTGGTCTATTAACTAATTTACCACCTGGTGATGTCCTCAGGCAGGCCAAAACTCCATCCCATCACAACAGGCTGAAGTTTCAAGCAGCTCTTACACAAATTCACCTTGGTTATACATAAAATATACATATAACACAGGAAAATCACATTTCTGACTGCTGGGCCTTTTGACTCCGCTTACGTAACAGGTCAACTCATCATTGTTTTGATTGATTGTGTTGTGAGATGGTAAAGGTTTTCATTATGATCCATATACTATTTCCATGTCTTCATTCTATTCACGATGGCAGTACTAAACGAATGCAAAAGTGAAACAGTCGTCTCAGTACAGTACAGCTATTCATTGTGGATGTATTTCTTAATGCCACAGTGCCATTGCCCCCAAATAACCCTGTTGTTTTCAGTTGGCTCTATCTCATGTCTGTTTAATGTTATTTTCCAATAATGTTTTTGCAATATGGAGCTATTGAGGATAATTTACTTACTGGCATACCATTTATTTTGCATCGGAAATCTGGAAAATGACTTTTAGTTTCATTTAGCGCTTGGTTCTTACACAGAATTTGTCAGACTACTTTAGGTACCAAATTTGGCCTTCCTGAAACAAATGTTTTTATACGAGAACTCCACTCTTCAAAGTGAACTTGAGTTTGATTTGTTGCTCTACCCAAAGGACAGATCAGATCAATGTAAAGATAAATAGTCAACGGTTTGCAGAGAACTAAAGTTTCCAGACTGCATCATCCCAAGCCAACTCTTTGAAATTCTGCCTTGAGTAAACTTTATTTGTGCATGGAGTTTGACGAGCATCTTGGATGCTGCGTTATAAGATAGCTGACACTGAGCCAACGCTGAGTTGGTGAGTTGTTTCAAGCACATTCTCACTGAGATGTAATGCAATAATATTGACCGTTTCTCTCAGACAGGGTTTCCCTGGCCCCTGATCCTATAAACCTAAAACATATGTATATTTTGACCTCTGTATCTCTCTGTTCATGTATATGTATATGATATGATACTTTATTGTCCACTTTCATGGAAAATCATTTAGTGAGGCCAGGGCTACATTTGAATATTCACAAAACAGTACCATGTTCTGTGGCTCTGTGTGTGTCTTTATGAACCTACTGTATAAACCTATAATGTATCTTTTGACTTCTGTATCTCTCTGGCTCCTGTTTTAAATGTTCGGCTCTGTGTGTGTTTGTGTACAGAGGTAAAGGACTACGAGCCCCCATTCGGTAAGGTGAGGGAGCACCCGTGTGTGGAGAGTATGAAGGACAGCGTACTCAGAGACAGGGGACGACCAGAGATCCCCAGCAGCTGGATCAACCACCCAGTAAGTAACAAGGCCTGCTTTCATTATGCATAATGCACACATTCTCAGATGGATTATTGCATAATTTCCTTACGCATTTTATTTATTTTTTACAAAAGCTATTTTTTATTAGGGCCAACCTCTCTCTCTCCCGACTCGAGTATCTGTGTACCACTACTGACTGTAAGTCTCTGTGCTCCGCTGCTCCTCCCTCAGGGCATCCAGGTGGTGTGTGGCACGATAGACGAGTGCTGGGACCACGACCCCGAGGCCAGGCTGACTGCACAGTGTGTGGCCGAACGCTTCAATGACATGGAGCACCCAGACAAGCTGTCTGAACGCAGCAACTCAGAGGAGAAGATCCCCCAGGACATCTCTGTGACGGAGTTTGAAGAGATTGAGAAGAAGGAAGTATGCCTCAGAAACTACAATGCCCCTGCCGAGGAGGCTGAGAACTACAATCAACCAAGCAGCTGAGAGAGATTTAAGTGGAGAGTCTCTTTGTATATGCTCCGTTTATTTGTCCTGCTTGTGACTCCAAGGAACAAACAGATTGGCTGTTGTGTGTCATGGATGTAAAAGGGAACAAAACTGAACAATCCAATCAGCAAGGAATTTATCTTTTTTTATTGTTTATATTTACAGCATTTTCTCCAAAGACGGATTAAAGCCATGACTGGACTGGTGAAAATATAAAGCCCTCTTAACTAAATACTGTTCGCACTTTATCAATAGCTATGCATACCAAATGATGTACAGTACCAGTCAAAAGTTGACACACCTACTCATTCCAGGATTTTCCTTTATTTGTACTATTTTCTACATTGTAGAATAATAGTGAAGACATCAAAACTATGAATTAACACATATGGAATCATGTAGTAACCACAAAAAGTGTTAAACAAATCAAAATATATTTTATATTTGAGATTCTTCAAAGTAGCCACCCTTTGCCTTGATGACAGCTTTGCACACTCTTGGCATTCTCTCAACCAGCTTCATGGAGGTAGTCACCTGGAATGCATTTCAATTAACAGGTGTGCCTTGTTAAAAGTTAAGAAGGAATGCAATTCCACAAACTAACAAGGTAGGGGTGGTATACAGAAGAAAGCCCTATTTGGTAAAATACCAAGTCCATATTATGGCAAGAACAGCTCAAATAAGTAAGACAAATGACAGTCCATCATTACTTTAAGACATGAAGGTCTTTCAAGAACTTTTAAAGTTTATTCAAGTGCAGTTGCAAAAAAACATCAAGCGCTATGATGAAACTGGCTCTCATGAGGACCGCCACAGGAAAGGAAGACCCAGAGTTACCTCTTCTGCAGAGAATAAGTTACCCGCCTTAGAAATTGCAACCCAAATAAATACTTCAGAGTTCAAGTAACAGACACATCTCAACATCAACTGTTCAGAGGAGACCATGTGAATCAGGCTGTCATGGTCAAATTGCTACAAAGACACCACTACTAAAGGACACCAATAAGAAGAAGATACTTGCTTTGAGAATTTTGGTTCCAACCGCCGTGTCTTTGTGAGACGCAGAGTAGGTGAACGGATGATCTCCGCATGTCTGGTTCCCACCGTGAAGCATGGAGGAGGTGTGGGGGTGCTTTGCTGGTAACACTGTCAGTGATTTATTTAGAATTCAAGGCACACTTAACCAGCATGGCTACCACAGCATTCTGCAGCTATACGCCATCCCATTTAGTTTGCGATCAGTGGGACTATCATTCGTTTTTCAACAGGACAATGATCCAACACACCTCCAGGCTGTGTGAGGGCTATTTTACCAAGAAGGAGAGTGATGGAGTGCTGCATCAGATGACCTGGCTACTTTGAAGAATCTAAAATGTATTTTGTTTAACACTTTTTTGGTTACTACATAATTCCATATGTGTTCATAGTTTTGACGTCTTCAATATTATTCTACAATGTAGAAAATAGTAAAAAATGAAGAAAAACCCTTGAATGAGTAGGTGTGTCCAAACTTTTGACTGGTACTGTATATTCAGTTACTGTATATTCTTGATGACAATACAGTGCAATTATAGGAAAGAGGGGTACTGTACCATTTGTATCTGGAAAAAGAAGAGAGCAGTCAATACTGATACACTAATACCATTTTTACCTGTTTTCGACTGACAATTTTTTCCCGTTTTCAACTGGCACTTTTTGACATTTTTAAAGGCATCATTGGATGATTAAAGGGACTGGAGGATGGAGCTATATCAAAAACCAAGGTGAAATTTTCATTCCTGGAAGCACGGTATGAGAAAAGGGCCAAGAAATGAAATTGAAAATGATTCCCAACAAATAAACCCAGGGGAATGCTGATATTTAATGACAAGGAAGGGAACTTGATCCCTTCTCAATTAAAGATCTCTATCAAAAACCCTCTATGTATAATGTTAAAAGCCTTAATTAAAGACTTTCAGTATTCTACTCTATTTTTCTTGATGTTTATTATTCACCTTGACCTGAACTTAGGTCTCCGGTTTGATTGAATAAACTTAGGTAGCTCATGTCCATTCTCTTTTAGCTAAATGGCTACAGTGTCTTCAGCTTGCTCTCTACCCACAGTGTTGAAGGCTCACAGTGTGTGGACTACTGCCGAACAGGATATTCAGTCAAACCGCATTACAGTAATATGTTAGTTCATTCACTGCCACTCTGAAGTGGAATTCTATTTCCTCTCGTCAGAGTTTCCAATGCTGTCACTGGTCTACCAGACTGTAATACAAGGCACACTTAGTTTGGCTCAACCTTTAGGTCATATCAGGACATGTTTTGTAGGTTGTATGTCGGTACTTGAATATTGCCAAACCACATTTTAACAGTAGTAAACATGAACACAGGTGACCTCCAATTCATGATTTATCCCCCATTTAACTCACCTTACCTTACACTTAATATAAAAACACATGTCTGCACCTCTGTAGAACCAAACTGTGGCAGTGTGACAGTTCTTTATCCTCATCCATAACTCCTTGGTGAGTGTTTGTGAGGTTAGATGGAGGTGGGAGGTTCAGCAGGTTTAGAGCACTGAAACCTGCCTAGCGTTGACAGACCTTTGATCCCATTCCCAGCCAATAGCCTCCGTCAGACAGTGCAAGTCTGTCTCTGCATGGGCCTCTGCAGCAGCTGCCCAGGTCTAACCTAACCTACATCTGCTGTTTCCCGCGTTCCATAGCAACACGGTGGAAAACACACTCCCCTGCCAAGACGCGAACCGCCAGCAAGGAGCTCACTGCCCGGACTCCACTACAAATCATCTCTCATTGGGGAATGCACGTGAATTCTGTGCTACAGAACCAATGAAGAGACGGAGGGTGGGGTTTGTTCGCAGCTGTCGCCTTGCTAAATTCAAGGTTAGAAGCCTCTGCTCTCAAGCTATCAATAAGAAATTGGCAGGTGAGAACTCGTGGCTTTGAAGTGCAGTCGTATTACGTTTAAGATATACAAATAAAGGCCTACTGAAAAATGCATTGAACTGTGAAATGAACCCACTGGGCACACACTGGTTGAATCAATGTTTAAAATCAAATGTTATTTGTAGCATACACATATTTAGCCGATAGTATTGCGGATGTAACGAAATGCTTGTATTTCTAGCTCCAACAGTGCAGTAATAACTAATAAAACACAACAATACACACAAAACTAAAAAGTAAAGAATGGAATAAAGAAATATAAGGACGAGCAATGTCGGACTCTGGAGTATAAATATATACAGTATATAACCAACATGGAATAGAGGTTGAATTGATGTCTGTGTTCAGTGGGAATGCAGTTGGCAACGTCATGCAAGTGATTAAGCAGCTACAGAGAAAGAGGGTCTCAGAGGAGCATTTCTATCCCTGGACCCTCTGTTTATTGGCTGTGTTTCTGTGAATGTTATATAGCACCCCTGGCACTGTCACAGTGTGGGCTAAACTACAGACATTACAAATTGAGTCTGGACTAAGCCGGAGGCTATACACAGATGACAAATGATGAACTGTTTTTCATTAAGAATGGGCCAGAAGGAAACCAAACATAAGAGAAGCATGTATTTTTCAATATCAAAAGAATGTATGCTATGTTAAATCTGCAGAGGCACTGAGGCAGGTGAACACAATCCTCTCTGGAGCTTAAAAAAAACAGTCAGCCACTGAGAGACTAAAGAGGACGTTTTCCCCGCTGATTTGATACCAGGTCCAAACATGCTTTTACCTGTTACCACAGCAGAGTATTGGCATGGATCTCCAGAACAAGTCTGTTCGGTTGGGGAGAAAAACAGACATGGATCCCCAGAACAAGTCTGTTCGGTTGGGGAGAAAAACAGACATGGATCCCCAGAACAAGTCTGTTCGGTTGGGGAGAAAAACAGACATGGATCCCCAGAACAAGTCTGTTCGGTTGGGGAGAAAAACAGACATGGATCCCCAGAACAAGTCTGTTCGGTTGGGGAGAAAAACAGACATGGATCCCCAGAACAAGTCTGTTCGGTTGTGGAGAAAAACAGACATGGATCCCCAGAACAAGTCTGTTCGGTTGGGGAGAAAAACAGACATGGATCCCCAGAATAAGTCTGTTCGGTTATACTCCCTCACTGTCTAGTTCTGGGAAAGTTGTTCAAATCAAATCACATTTTATTTGTTATATACACCAACTACAACAGGTATATACAACCAAATACAACCTTACCGTGAAATGATTACTTAACAAGCCCTTAACCAACAACACAGTTCAAGAAATAGAGTTATAGAGTTAACAAAATATTTACTTAATAAATTAAAGTAAAACAACGCAAATTGGAGTGGATCTATGGTTTCCGGCGTTGATGGTGTTGATGTGAGCCATGATCAGCCTTTCAAAGCACTTCATGGCTACTAGCGTGAGTGATATGGGGCAGTAATCATTTAGGCAGGTGGACTATGGTGGTCTGTTTGAAACATGTAGGTATTACAGACTCAGTCAGCGTGAGGTTGAAAATGTCAGTGAAGACACTTGCCAGTTGGTCCGCGCATGCTTTGAGTACACGTACTGGTAATCCGTCTGGCCCTGCAGCTTTGTGAATGATGACCTCTTTAAAGGTCTTACTCAGGTCGGCTACAGAGAGCGTGATCACACAGTTGTCCGGAACAGCTAGTGCTCTCATGCATGCTTCAGTGTTGCTTGCCTCAAAGCGAGCATAAAAGGCATTTAGCTCGTCTGGTAGGCTCGTGTCACTAGGATGCTCGCGGTGGCATTTCCCTTTGTAGTCCGTAATATTTTGGGCCTTGTCTTGACAAAGCAGTATATCCTTCACAGACTCATTAAAGAAAAGATCTTTGTCCAGTTTGAGGTGAGTAATCGCTGTTCGGATGTCCAGCTCTTTTCGGTCATAAGAGACAGTAGCAGCAACATTATGTACAAAATGAGTTACAAACAATGTGAAAAAACAAACAAAATAGCACAGTTGGTTAAGAGCCAATTAAATGGCACCCACCCCCTCCGGCGCCATAATATATGTTATATATAATGTTAAGCATCTCCTTCGGACAGTGCACATCCTAAATAGCACCTTATTCCCTATATTCTGCACTACTTTTGACCTGAGCCCTTTGGGATGCACTCTATTTCTGAAGTAAATAATCTTACCCATGTGTGTTGGTCCATCAAATCAAATCAAATCAAATGTATTTATATAGCCCTTCGTACATCAGCTGATATCTCAAAGTGCTGTACAGAAACCCAGCCTAAAACCCCAAACAGCAAGCCTAAAACCCCAAACAGGAAGAAACCTAGAGAGGAACCAGGCTATGTGGGGTGGCCAGTCCTCTTCTGGCTGTGCCGGGTGGAGATTATAACAGAACATGGCCAAGATGTTCAAATGTTCATAAATGACCAGCATGGTCCAATAATAATAAGGCAGAACAGTTGAAACTGGAGCAGCAGCACGGCCAGGTGGACTGGGGACAGCAAGGAGTCATCATGTCAGGTAGTCCTGAGGCATGGTCCTAGGGCTCAGGTCCTCCGGGAGAGAGAAAGAAAGAGAGAAAGAGAGAATTAGAGAGAGCATACTTAAATTCACACAGGACACCGAATAGGACAGGAGAAGTACTCCAGATATAGAGAAGTACTCCAGATATAACAAACTGACCCTAGCCCCCCGACACATAAACTACTGCAGCATAAATACTGGAGGCTGAGACAGGAGGGGTCAGGAGACACTGTGGCCCCATCCGAGGACACCCCCGGACATGGCCATCAACATGAAGACTTATTTGAGTCAGTAAAACCTGTTGCATATGTCTGCCTTGTTACTGACTACATCTCAAACTTGGCATGCTGCCCTGAGAATAGGATCTATCAGTGGCTAAAGTACTTGAGTAAAATACTTTAAAGTACTACTTAGGTCGTTTTTTTTAGGTATCTGTCCTTTACTATTTATATTTTTGACAACTTTTACTTTTACTCCACTACATTCTTAATGAAAATAATGTACTTTTTACTCCATACATTTTCCCTCACACCCAAAAGTACTTGTTACATTTTGAATGCTTTGCAGGACAGGAAAATGGTCCAATTCACACACTTATCAAGAGAACGTCATCCCTACTTCCTCCGATCTGGCAGACTCACTAAACACAAATACATCTTTTGAGTGCTGGAATGTATCCCTGGCTATCCGTACATTTTCAAAACAATACAATGGTGCCGTATGCTTTGCGTAATATATGATAAAATATTCTACTTTTACTGATTGCTCCCGCTCTCCCTCTCTGGCACTCAAGGGCGCCAGACCGCCTTCCCTACGCACAACTGTCACCATCGTTACGCGCATCCTGCGCTTCATCCCCGGTCACCATCACGCGCAGCAGCGCATCATTGGGCTCACCTGAACCCCATCATTATTTGATTGCCTCCCCTTATCTGTCTGTTGCCTCTGTGTGTTCCCCGTGTATGCATTAATGTCGGTGTGTGTTCCTGTCCTATCGCTGTCCTGTTCGTTGGTTAAATTAAACGTCTATTCCATGTAACTGCTTCCTGTCTCCAGCGCCGAGTCTTACATTAACTTTTTTAGAACCAAATACTTTTAGACTTTTACTGCAGTATTATTTTACTGGGTGACTTTCACTTTTACTTGAGTCATTTTCTATTAAGGTATCTTTACTTTTACTCAAGTATGACAACTGGGTACTTTTTCATGATACTATGTTGATAGATGTTTTATGGCAAACTGCCTTCCCTTTACTGCAGCAAAGGTGTTTGATGCTGTATTTATAATAGGGATTGGATTATTTTTAGTGTGCAACTGGCTGAAAGACTAAATAAGAGTTACAATTATGGGGATGCTTGGACATAAATAGCTTGCACTTAATTATGAATGAATGAACACCTCATTGTCCCATAGGGGAATTTGAATATGTTGTTGCAGACAAATTTCCCTATGGGATAATAAAGTATTAATTAATTAATTAGTTAATTACAAGCTATTTATGTCCAAACATCCCCTTAACTGTAGTCATAACCCTTATTTAGCCCATCGGCCAGTTCCATACTTAAAATAATTTAAAAAGTGCCAGTGCAGAGTGAAATATTAAAGTGCTAAACAATAAAAGAGTAGACTTTAAATTGTATGGAATTAAATTAATATATATATATATTTTTAGCTCCTTTTTATGCTTTTTTTTGTGTGTGTGTGTGAGTGTTCAACTATTGTTGAACCTATAACTTACCTATCTATATCTATCTATTTCTTATTTGTCACGTCCTGGTCTTAGTATTTTGTGTTTTCTATATTTATTTGGTCAGGCCAGGGTGTGACATGGGTTTATTTTGTGTTGTGTTTATGTATGGGGGGTTTTCGTAGGTTTTGGGATTGTGGCTTAGTGGGGTGTTCTAGCAAAGTCTATGGTTGCCTGAGGCGGTTCTCAATCAGAGGCAGGTGATTCTTGTTGTCTCTGATTGGGAACCATATTTAGGCAGCCATATTCTTTGAGTGTTTCATGGGTGATTGTTCCTGTCTTTGTGTTAGTTTACACCAGTTTAGGCTGTTTCGGTTTTCACGTTACATTTATTGTTTTTGTATTATTCGTGTTTCGTCTTCATTAAAGATGTATCGAATTAACCACGCTGCATTTTGGTCCGACTCTCCTTCGACGGAAGAAAACCATAACAGAATCACCCACCACACCAGGACCAAGCAGCGTGGTGACAGGCAGCGGCAGCAGGAGCAACCAAGGTTGGAATATACGACTTGGGAGGAAATAGACAGGTGGGCGGTCGACCCAGAGAGAGTGCCGGAGCCCGCCTGGGATTCGCTGGAGCAGTGTGAAGAGGGCTATAGGAGAACGGAGTCGAAGAGATAAGCACGGCGGCGCAGAAGGAAGCCCGAGAATCAGCCCCAAAAATGTATTGGGGGGGGGGGGGCTCAGGGAGAGTGCGGCAGAGTCAGGGTTCAAACCTGAGCCAACTCCCCCTGTTTATCGTGAGGAGCAGCGATCACAGGACTTCTGGACGTGGGAGAAGATATTGGACGGAAAAGGACCCTGGACACAGCCTTGAGAATATCGCCGCCCCAAAGAAGAACTGGAGGCGGGGAAAGCGGAAAGGCGCTGGTATGAAGAGGCAGCAAGGCGACGCGGATGGAAGCCCGAGAGTCAGCCCCAAAAATGTATTGGGGGGGGGGGGGGGGGGGGGCTCAGGGAGAGTGTGGCAGAGTCAGGGTTCAGACCTGAGCCAACTCCCCCTGTTTATCGTGAGGAGCCAAGGAGGAGACCAGAACCAGAGCCGGTGTTGGAGGTGAGTGAAGCAGAGACTGTGAAGGAGTTAATGGGGAAAGTGGAGGAGAGAGTTATGAGGGAGTTTCTAGGTTGGTGCTTTAGATACGATATTCGCCCGACGGAGCGTGTCGGGGATTTGATGGCACCAGAGCTGCTAATCTGCATGGAGAAGCCAGAGCTGCCAGTCTGCATGGAGCAGCCAGAGCTTCCAGTCTGCATGGAGCAGCCAGAGCTGCCAGTCTGCATGGAGCAGCCAGAGCTGCCAGTCTGCATGGAGCAGCCAGAGCTGCCAGTCAGCATGGAGCAGCCAGAGCTGCTAGTCTGCATGGAGCAGCCAGAGCTGCCAGTCTGCATGGAGCAGCCAGAGCTGCCAGTCAGCATGGAGCAGCCAGAGCTGCTAGTCTGCATGGAGCAGCCAGAGCTGCCAGTCTGCATGGAGCAGCCAGAGCTACCAGTCTGCATGGAGCAGCCAGAGCTGCCAGTCTGCATGGAGCAGCCAGAACTGCCAGTCTGCATGGAGCAGCCAGAGCTGCCAGTCAGCATGGAGCAGCCAGAGCTGCCAGTCTGCATGGAGCAGCCAGAGCTGCCAGTCTGCATGGAGCAGCCAGAGCTGCGTGTCTGCATGGAGCAGACACCGGCCTCGGGGACGACCCGGAGGGCGAGGCGCAGGGCGATCCGGATGGAGGCGGGGGAATTTTCGCAGCATGGAAGGATCTAATACATCCTCCTCCGGAACCCAGCATCTCTCCTCCGGACCGTACCCCTCCCAGCCCACGAGGTACTGAAGGCCCCTCTCCCGACGTCTCGAATCCAAAATGGATCGCACGGAGTACGCCGGGACCCCCTCGATGTCTAGACAGGATGGAGGAACCTCCCGCACCTCAGACTCCTGGAGCAGACCAGCCACCACCGGCCTGAGGAGAGACACATGTAACGATGGGTTAATGCGTTCGGTAATTAGTGGGTAGCTGTAACCTATAACGTACCTCGTTCACTCTCCTCAGGACTTTAAACGGCCCCACAAACCGCGTACCCAGCTCCCGGCAGGGCAGGCGGAGGGGCAGGTTTCGGGTCGAGAGCCAGACCCTGTCCCCTGGTGCGAACACCGGGGCTTCACTGCGGTGACGGTCTGCGTTAACTTTCTGCCGCAGTATGGCACGCTGAAGGTGGACGTGGGCGACCTCCCAGGTTTCCTCCGCGCGCCGGAACCAATTGTCCACCGCAGGAGTCTCGGTCTGACTCTGATGCCATGGAGCCAGAACCGGCTGATACCCTAATACACATTGAAAGGGAGAAAGGTTAGTGGAGGAGTGGCGTAGTGAGTTCTGGACCATCTCTGACCAGGGCACGAATTTCGCCCACTCCTCCGGCAGATCCTGGCAATAAGACCGCAGAAACCTTCCCACATCCTGGTTAACTCTCTCCACCTGCCCATTACTCTCGGGGTGAAAACCTGAGGTAAGGCTGACCGAGACCCCCAGACGTTCCATGAACACCTTCCAGACCCTTGACATGAACTGGGGACCCCGGTCAGACACTATATCCTCAGGCACCCCATAGGGCCGGAAGATGTGTGTAAACAGAGCCTCCGCAGTTTGTAAGGCCTTAGGGAGACCGGGCAAAGGGAGGAGACGACAGGACTTAGAAAAACGATCCACAATGACCAGGATCGTGGTGTTACCCTGTGAAGGTGGAAGATCAGTTAAGAAATCCACCGACAGGTGTGACCAAGGCCATTGTGGAACGGGTAAGGGTGACTTTACATGTTGCGTTTATATTTTTGTTCTGCTAGTCTCAAGAAACACTGTCTGGCAGTGGCGACCCATCATTCAGGGCAGGGCCCCATATTTTTAGCAACAACATAAAAGATCCCAGAAATGTTTGGGCTTGCCTTTTTTGCAAGTTATTTTGCCATTAATACGTGTCAACATATCAGTTCGCAACCAATGTAAAAAATAAATATATCATTGAGTCTCCAAAATGCAGGTGTTTCAGCTTAGCATAGTGCTTTCTGTGGTGGTGGGGCAAACCAGCAGAAAATACAGAGCGTCGCACCGTGATTGCCTTAGTGTTCTGTCTCTCATGGGGACCAGTGGAGGCTGGTGACTTGAAAAATTGAGGAGGCTAGGAGACCCACGCCATAGGCGCGTAACGCACAGAGACGACAAAGTGTGTTTCAAAAATCGGCAAAGACTAATTATTTTAACTTAAAGCATTTAATAAAGACATTTATAGTACAATATTATGGGGAATGGGAATGAGAGAGCTACCTACACCATGTGGGAAAGAGATCACGCAGTGATTGAATGAGGGTATGAGGAATGAGTTGAGGTGTTCAGAGGCTTGACCAGTGCAGGACAGGATTTGACTGGGAAGACAAAAAACAATAACACTAGACACTACACAGTTAGACAAAGGAGCTAAGAATGATTTAGTCCAAGCAAGGAGTAAAATCATTGATTTGTAATAATGTGATTGTGTATGTGATTGACTACATACAGGAATGAGAGAAAATGTATAGGGGTACTCACAGTGCATGGAGGGTAAGCATTCAATGTGCCAGTGGATGAGCGGGCACATGAGAAGTGGCTTCAGTTCATGTCAGGAGAAAGTTAACAAAGGTAGTGGAGTGGAGTAGTCATCACCTCTTATTCAGGGAACTGGAGGGGACTTGGCTGTAAAATACAAATACATTCCATTACAGCTGCACCATCATAGGTTTGGACAATGAGTTTCTCTATGAACTCAAACATCGCAAAATTCACAAAGTCAAACACAGACTGCGCATCTCACCCACTTTACACATCAAAGTATCCCAAGAAACGTTCCTAAATCAAGATACATACCTGACGATAACTGACAAATGCAAGCAGACTGCTGGCACCAGTAGGTCCCAGAGCTTTGGAGCAATTTTTACTCACTGGGGCCTGGAGTTTTGTGATGGCGCGAGAGGGGATGGCTGCCTTCTTATCGTCTCTTAAACAACCATGCTATTTGTTTGTTTTGTCGCGTTGTTCGTAACTAGATTTGTACATAATGTTGCTGCTACCGTCTCTCATGACCGAAAAGAGCTTCTGGACATCAGAACTGTGATTACTCACCTCAGATTAGACAATGAGTTTTTCTTCAAAGAGTCGGAGAGGAGGAATATATTACATACACCCAACCAGAACCAGATCCTCGTCATTTGTTGGAGAAGGAAATTGAGATTTTGCGGAAAAAGATCAGGGTGCCTTGTGAGGATCAGGCGACGAGTGGCTAACCTGCCTTTGCCATCGTCCTGTAAACAACAGCTGGTGCACGATATCTAAGGAAGTCTCGAGGTTTTGATTGCCTGAGGTAGAGTATCTCATGATAAGCTGTAAACCACACTATCTACCTAGAGAGTTTTCATCTGTATTTTTCGTAGCTGTCCATGTCACGCCCTGACCATAGTTTGCTTTGTATGTTTATAGGTTTTGTTTGGTCAGGGTGTGATCTGAGTGGGCATTCTATGTTGTATGTCTAGTTTGTCTGTTTCTGTATTTGACCTGATATGGTTCTCAATCAGAGGCAGGTGTTAGTCGTTGTCTCTGATTGGGAACCATATTTAGGTAGCCTGTTTTGTCATTGTGGGTTGTGGGTGATTGTCTATGTTAGTTGCTTGTGTCAGCACAGTTCTTATTATAGCTTCACGGTCGTTATTCGTTTACTGTTTTGTATTCAGTGTTCAGTGCTTTCTTTAATTAAAGTATCATCATGAACACATGCCACGCTGCATTTTGGTCCGCATCTTACGACGATCGTGACAGAATCACCCACCACAACTGGACAAAGCGGCGTGGTAACGGGCAGCAGCAGCAGCAGCAACCAGCATCACAAGACTCATGGACATGGGAGGACGAGTTGGACAGAAAAGGACCCTGGGCACAGCCAGGGGAATATCGACGCCCCAAAGCAGAGCTGGTATGAGGAGGCAGCACGGCGGCGCGGTTGGAAGCCCGAGAGTCAGCCCGAAAATTTATTGGGGGGGACACAGGGGGAGTGTGGCGAAGTCAGGTAGGAGACCTGCGCCAACTCCCCGTGCTTACCGGAGAGCGAGAGGGACCGGGCAGGCACCGTGTTATGCTGTGGAGCGCACGGTGTCCCCGGTGCGGGTGCATAGCCCGGTGCGGTACATTCCAGCTCCTCGTTTCGGCCGGGCTAGAGTGGGCATCGAGCCAGGTGCCATGAAGCCGGCTCTACGCATCTGGTCTCCAGTGCGTCTCCTTGGGCCGGCGTACATGGCACCAGCCTTATGCATGGTGTCCCCGGTTCGCCAGCACAGCCCAGTGCGGGCTATTCCACCTCGCCGCACTGGCCTGGCTACCGGGAGCATGCAACCAGATAAGGTTGGGCAGGCTTGGTGCTCAAGAGCTTCAGTGCACCTGCACTGTCCGGTCTATCCAGTGCCACCTCCACGCACCAGCCCTCCGATGGCAGCCCCCCGCACCAGGCTGTCTCTCTGTCTTCTGCCTACAGGTGCTTCCTCCTCTCCAGTGCTGCCAGAGCCGTCCTCCTGTCCTGAGCTGCCAGAGTCTCCCGCCTGTCCAGTGCTGCCAGAGCCTTTCTCCTGTCCAGAGCTGCTAGAGTCTCCCGTCTGTCCAGAGCTGCTAGTCTCCCGTCTGTCCTGAGCTGCTAGAGTCTCCCGTCTGTCCTGAGCTGCTAGAGTCTCCCGTCTGTCCTGAGCTGCTAGAGCCGCCAGTCTGTCCTGAGCTGCTATAGCCGCCAGTCTGTCCTGAGCTGCTAGAGCTGCCAGCCAGCCAGGAGCTTGCCAGAGCCGCCAGCCAGCCAGGAGCTGCCAGAGCCGCCAGCCAGCCAGGAGCTGCCAGAGCTGCCAGCCAGCCAGGAGCTGCCAGAGGCGCCAGCCAGCCAGGAGCTGCCAGAGCCGCCAGCCAGCCAGGAGCTGCCAGAGCCATCAGCCAGTCCTGAGCTACCCTTCAGACCTGAGCTAACCTTCAGTCCCGAGCTGACCCTCAGTCCCGAGCTACCCCTCAGTCCCAAGCTGCCCCTCAGTCCGGAGCTGCCCCTCAGTCCGGAGCTGCCCCTCAGTCCGGAGCTGCCCCTCAGTCCAGTGGGGTCCTTTAGTAGGGTTGCCAGTCCAAGGTCGGTGGTGAGGGTCGCCGTTCCTAGGAGGCCACAGAAGCGGACTAAGACTATGGTGGAGTGGGGTCCCCGTCCAGCGCCAGAGCCGCCACCGCGGACAGATGCCCACCCAGACCCTCCCCTATAGGTTCAGGTTTTGCGGCCGGAGTCCGCACCTTGGTACTGTCACGCCCTGACCATAGTTTGCTTTGTATGCTTATAGGTTTTGTTTGGTCAGGGTGTGATCTGAGTGGGCATTCTATGTTGTATGTCTAGTTTGTCTGATTCTGTGTTTAGCCTGATATGGTTCTCAATCAGAGGCAGGTGTTAGTCGTTGTCTCTGATTGGGAACCATATTTAGGTAGCCTGTTTTGTTATTGTGGGTTGTGGGTGATTTGTCTATGTTAGTTGCTTGTGTCAGCACAGTTCTTATTATAGCTTCACGGTCGTTATTCGTTTACTGTTTTGTATTCAGTGTTCAGTGCTTTCTTTAATTAAAGTATCATCATGAACACATACCACTCTGCATTTTGGTCCGCTT
The DNA here is from genome assembly GCF_002021735.2 of Oncorhynchus kisutch. NCBI lineage: Eukaryota > Metazoa > Chordata > Actinopteri > Salmoniformes > Salmonidae > Oncorhynchus > Oncorhynchus kisutch. Next base: position 40,505,608 of record NC_034190.2, on the reverse strand, counting down.
CTTACGACGATCGTGACAGTCCACATACCACCACAGACCGATGCTGGCACTAAAACCGCACTCAATGAGCTGTATACCGCCATAAGAAAACAGGAAAATGCTCATTCAGAGGTGGCGCTCCTAGTGACCCGGGGACTTAAATCAGTTTAGCCTCATTTCTATCAGCATGTTAAATGTGCAAACAGAGGGGAAAAAACTATAGACCACCTTTACACCTCACACAGAGAACAGCGAGTACAAAGCTCTCCCTCGCCCTTCATTTGGAAAATCTTACCATAATGCTATCCTCCTGATTCCTGCTTGCAAGCAAAAATTCAAGCAAGAACCACAAGTGACATGGTCTATAAAAAGTGGTCAGATGAAGCGGATGATAAACTACAGGACTGTTTTGCTAGCACAGCCTGGAATATGTTCCGGGATTCTTCCGATGGCATTGAGGAGTACACCACATCAGTCACTGGCTTTATCAATAAGTGCATTGAGGACGTCGTCCCCACAGTGATTGTACGTACATACGCCAACCAGAAGCCATGGATTACAGGCAACATTCGCACTGAGCTAAAGGGTAGAGCTGCCACTTTCAAGGAGCGGGACTCTAACCCGGAAACTTATAAGAAATCCCGCTATGCCCTCCGATGAACCATCAAACAGGCAAAGCATCAATACAGGACTAAGATCGAATTGTACTACACCGGCTCTGACGCTCGTCGGATGTGGCAGGGCTTGCAAACTATTACAGACTACAAAGGGAAGCACAGCCGAGAGTTGCCCAGTTGCCTACCAGACCAGCTAAATTACTTCTGTGCTTCCATTTTAAAGATAAACTTGTTGTTAATCCCACCACAGTGTCCGATTTCAAAAAGGCTTTACCAAGCATACCATGCGATTATGTTTGGTCACAGAAAAACAGAGCCATTTTTCCAGCCAAAGAGAGGAGTCACAAAACGCAGAAATAGAGATCAAATTAATCACTAACCTTTGATGATCTTCATCAGATGGCACTCATAGGACTTCATGTTACACAATACATGTATGTTTTGTTCGATAAAGTTTATATTTATATCCCACATTCTCAGTTTATATTGGCGCGTTATGTTCAGTAATGTTTTGCTTCCAAAACATCCAGTGATTTTGTAGAGAGCCACATCAATTTACAGAAATACTCATAATAAACATTCATAAAATATACAAGTGTTATGCATGTAACTTCTCCTTAATGCAACCGCTGTGTCAGATTTTTAAAAAGCTTTACGGAAAAAGCACACCATGCAATAATCTGAGTACAGCACTCATGCACCAAAGCAAGCCATACAGATATGCGCCATTGTAAGGGATGTCCTCCTCTTCATCTGAAGAGGAGAGGCGAGAAGGATCAGAGGACCAAAATGGGCGTGGTAAGTGTCCATGATTCTTTTAATACGTAAATGTACACATGAACAACTGACTACAAAAACAAGAAACGTGAAAACCCAAAACAGTCCTATCTGGTGCAAACACAGAGATGGGAACAATCACCCACAAACACACAGTGAAACCCAGGCTACCTAAGTATGATTCTCAATCAGAGACAACTAATGACACCTGCCTCTGATTGAGAACCATACTGGGCCAAAACATAGAAATACCCAAATCATAGAAAAACAAACATAGACTGCCCACCCCAACTCATGCCCTGACCATACTAAATAATGACAAAACAAAGGAAATAAAGGTCAGAACGTGACAGCCATGTTGTGCAGTCAACAGAAGTCAGAAATAGCATTATAAATATTCACTTACCTTTGATGATCTTCATTAGAACGCACTCCCAGGAATCCCAGTTCCACAATAAATGTTTGTTTTGTTCAATAAAGTCCATAATTTATGTCCAAATACCTCCTTTTTGTTTGCACGTTTAGCCCAGCAATCCAAATGCTTAATGCGCCATCGCTTAGTTCAGACGAAAAGTCCAAAAAGTTATATTACAGTTCCTAGAAACATGTCAAACAATGTTTAGAATCAATCTTTAGGATGTTTTTATCATAAATCTTCAATAATGTTTCAACCGGACAATTCCTTTGTCTTAAGAAATTAAAGGAACACAGCTCACTCTCATGACCACGCGCATGACTTAGCTCATGGCATTCTGCCAGACACCTGGTTGAAACAGCTCTCATTCACTTCCCCTTCACAGTAGAAGCCTCAAACAAGGTTCTAACGACTGTTGACATCTAGTCAAAGCCTTAGGAAGTGCAATCGGACCAAATTTACACTGTATCTTGGATAGGCAAAGACTTGAAAAACTACAAACGTCAGATTTCCCACTTCCTGGTTGTATTTTTTCTTAGGTGTTTGCCTGCCATATGAGTTCTGTTATACTCACAGACATCATTCAAAAAGATTTTGAAACTTCAGAGTGTTTTCGATCCAAATCTACTAATAATATGCATATCTTAGCTTCTGGGCCTGAGTAGTACTTGAAAATCATACAATGTGATATTCTGGATTTTTGTTTTAGATTCCGTCTCTCACAGTTGAAGTGTACCTATGATAAAAAATGACAGACCTCTTGTCACGCCCTGACCTTAGTATTCTTTGTTTTCTTTATTATTTTGGTTAGGTCAGGGTGTGACATGGGTGATGTATGTGTTTTTGTACTGTCTAGGGGTTTTGTATGTTTATGGGGTTGTTTACTATCTAGGTGTTTTGTATGTCTATGGTTGCCTAGATTGGTTCTCAATCAGAGGCAGCTGTTTATTGTTGCCTTTGATTGGGAACCATATTTAGGCAGCCATATTCTTTGGGTAATTTGTGGGTTATTGTCTATGTCTAGTTGTCTGTGTCTGCACTATTATATTATAGCGTCACATAGAAATGCAGTAGTCCCAGAGATAATGATACAAGGTGGGGGGCTGTGCTTTGGCAAAGTGGGTGGGGTTATATCCTTCCTGTTTGGCCCTGTCTGGGGGTGTCCTCGGATGGGGCCACAGTGTCTCCTGACCCCTCCTGTCTCAGCCTCCAGTATTTATGCTGCAGTAGTTTATGTGTCAGGGGGCTAGGGTCAGTTTGTTATATCTGGAGTACTTCTCCTGTCCTATTCGGTGTCCTGTGTGAATTTAAGTGTGCTCTCTCTAATTCTCTCTCTCTTTCTCTCTTTCTTTCTCTCTCTCAGAGGACCTGAGCCCTAGGACCATGCCTCAGGACTACCTGACATGATGACTCCTTGCTGTCCCCAGTCCACCTGGTCGTGCTGCTGCTCCAGTTTCAACTGTTCTGCCTTATTATAATTGGACCATGCTGGTCATTTATGAACATTTGAACATCTTGGCCATGTTCTGTTATAATCTCCACCCGGCACAGCCAGAAGAGGACTGGCCACCCCACATAGCCTGGTTCCTCTCTAGGTTTCTTCCTAGGTTTTGGCCTTTCTAGGGAGTTTTTCCTAGCCACCGTGCTTCTACACCTGCATTGCTTGCTGTTTGGGGTTTTAGGCTGGGTTTCTGTACAGCACTTTGAGATATCAGCTGATGTACGAAGGGCTATATAAATACATTTGATTTGATTTGAAGGTCAGTTTTGCATTTCACCTCCTGATGATTATGATGACTAACAATGTTAGAATAAAAAATAAAAACACAAGGCTGAAACTTGCTCTCTCTCTCTCTCTCATCTGCAGACATGTTTTGATGAGAGAGGATGCCAACACCCAGTCCCATCATTGCCACCTCACCCGCTCTTAAGATAACCTTCGGGCCGACTAGAGACACTTATGTAATTGTGATAAACTGAGAGAATATTTGGGTAGCACTGATTCATTAATCATATCCCTGCTCCTACGTTCTTACCTCTTTCCCTTTCTGTCTTTTACACCTCTCTCGCCACCTCTTTCTTCTTCTGTTTTTATCATGCACAACAGATGTGCATTGAAGTACAGATTGAACTTGTATTTATAATATTACAAGTATATTTATAATGCATGTATTTATAACACTTGGATAATGAACTTCTTTCAATAAAGCGTTTCACATTCTCTACTGGTTGAAATGAATTAAGTCTCTCATTTGATGAAATACTACACCGATCCTGTGTTTATCAGATCAATGCAGATGAAGGGCATTAGATATTGAGATGAACTGCTTTTAGAGTATTTACATGATGCATAGGTGTAACGCCCTGACCTTAGTTATCTTTGTTTTCTTTATTATTTTGGTTAGGTCAGGGTGTAACAAGGGTGGTTTGTTTAGTTTTTGTATGTCTAGGGGTTTTTGTAAGTCTAGGTGTTTATATGTCTGTGGTTGCCTAGATTGGTTCTCAATCAGAGGCAGCTGTTTATCGTTGTCTCTGATTGGGGACCATATTTAGGTAGCCATATTCATTGGGTAGTTTGTGGGTTCTTATTCTATGTTTAGTTGCCTGTCTGCACTAGCTTCACGGTTTGTAGAGTTTGTTCTTTCTTCATTAAAAGAAGAATGTATGCTTATCACGCTGCGCCTTGGTCTCCTCCATATGACGACCGTGACAATAGGAAGTGTTGTGTATCATTTTTAAAATTCTATTTCTGTATATATGAATTACAAATCAGCCTTTAACTAGTTAAATCCTGTTTCTAGTCTATTAGTTAAATTGTGTAACCATTGATGTACCAGGACCAAGATTGGTAAACACTGTTGGAAGTGTATAATTGTAATACATACATGCAGACACAGCATCATTCAAAGACTGGAATTTGATACTTTTAGTAATGGATATGACTGAAAAATTATCTCAGACATTCATACCTGAACTGCACCTTTATTTACCAAGGTAGAGTACATGATCAATGAATATATTAAATGTACAGGCCACAATGTGGGGATCTCATGCATGGTAATAACTACATGTATATCATCTAGGATGTGACGATGGTTAAAATCTCTCAATTTCTGCCCATTTAAGTGCATTTGTAAATCAGGACCTATCTTGAGTTGGGCTTTGGGATGGCGTCACGGCTTTCGTCGGAAGAAGAAGAGGAGTCATTGGACCAAAATGCAGTGGGGTACGTGTTCATCTTTATTAGCTCAACTGACTGAATACAAACTAACAAAAGAATAGCTGAAACAGTTCTGCAAGGTGCAACCAACACTAAACAGAAAATAACCACCCACAACTAACAGTTGGAAAACAGGCTACCTAAGTATGGTTCTCAATCAGAGACAACGATAGACAGCTGCCTCTGATTGAGAACCACACCCGGCCAAACACAGAAATCCAAAACATAGAAAATGAACATAGAATGCCCACCCTAGTCACACCCTGGCCTAACCAAAATAGAGAATAAAAGCCTCTCTATTGCCAGGGCGTGACAGATGGTGCAACTGTTGAGAATGGGAGTTTCTGGTTGTGTGGGGGGAAAGGGTTGAGTGTGTGTGTGTGTGTGTGTGTGTGTGTGTATCCCACAACTGTTGCGAAGGAGTAAAAGATGTTAGGGACAACATATATGTATAAAATACAAATCGAGGTGAGGGCGATGGAAATGCATTTGGCAGTTGATCTACTTAAATTCGGTAAATGGCACGGTGTGCTCTTTTCGAAGGATGGATCCCAGTCTGTTCAGGGCAATGGGAGGCGGGGGGTCGGAGGTGGTCTGCCGGGCATTGGGATGATGGCCCAGCTCGGGATGAGGAGGGCTTTTAGCGGGTGGAATGGTGGGGACCAATTGGAGGTTTACTTAGTAGCAATGCAAATATCATGGTACAGCTACAGTATATAGACACTCAATCATCATGTTAATTTTTAATGGTACGTTTACAAACATATATTTTGATAAATAGAATTGAAAGTTGTGTCTCATTATGGTAAGTGGTGAAATAAGTATAGCCAGCTATAATTGTAATGGCTTAGCAGATAATAAGAAAAGACGATCAGTATTTACCTGGCTAAAATATATATAAGAATTGATCAACTCTACAAGCAACGCTAGACTCTATTATTATGGTGGGAGATTTTAATACGGTCTTAAATACCTCTATGGACCGGAAAGGAAATCACACTACAAACTATCACCCACAGGAACTTAAGGAAATCATGAATGTCATGGATATATTGGAATTAGTGGATATATGGAGACTTAAATACCCTGACCTAGTGAGATATGCATGGAGGAGGCTTAATCAAGCTAGTCGCCTTGACTACTTTCTTATACAATTCTCTCTGACACCAAAAGTTTAAAAAGTGTTGATAGGGGACAGAATGCGGTCGGATCATCATATAATTGGCATATATATTACTCTTACGGAATTTCCACGTGGGCGAGGATATTGGAAATTTAATCAAAGCCTACTAGATGATAAATTGTTTAGATCTAGGACACAAGAATTTATAACAGACTTTTTCAGACATAACATAGGTGCAGCAGATCCCCTTATTGTATGGGACACTTTTAAGTGTGCCTTTAGAGGCCATGCAATTCAGTACTCATCAATAAAACAAAAGCAATTTAGATCAAAAGAGTCCATATTAACAAAGGAAATTGAAGGACTACCAGTACAGTTAGATAGCCTTAAAAACGGTATCATAGAAGCACTGAATACGTTAGAGGAAAAACAAAAAGAAATGGAGGAACTTATTCAAGAAAGATCCAGTGTAGTAGATTATAAAAAATAAAGTGAACTGGATGGAATATGGGGAAAAATGCACCAAATTATTTTCAATCTTCAACATAGAAATGCTACCAAAAAAATGTATTGAAACTTGTTACAAATGATGGAGTCACATATGATTCACCAAATGATATTTTGAAAGAGGAAGTAAAGTACTTTAAGAATATGTTTTCATTTCAGGCTCCTCCATCTCCACTAACTGAAACTAATTGTATGGATTTTCTTCCTAATAATAATGTAAAATGAACATCTGTACAGAAAGACTCATGTGAAGTCCAACTTACAGAGGAGGAACTGCTTGATGCAATTGGGGGCTTTGAGGATGGAAAACACCGGGGCTGGATGGCATACCAGTGGAAGTATCCAAACCCTTTTTTGATATACTCAAAGGACCATTATTAGCATGTTTTAACCACTCCTATATAAATGGTAGATTATCAGACACGCAACAAGAAGGTCTGATATCATTATAACTGAAACAGGACCCAAGTGGTATATATAAAGATCCAGTCCATTAAAAAAATTGGGAGACCTCTTACACTTCAGTGTTGTGATGCAAAGATCCTAGCAAAATGCTTGGCACATAGAATTTAAAAACTATTGTCAGACATTATTCATCCTAATCAGACAGGTTTTTTACATGGACGATACATTGGAGATAATATAAGACAAGTACTGGAAACAATAGAATACTATGAAATATTGGGGACACCAGGCCTGGTTTTCATAGCTGATTTTGAAAAGGCTTTTGATAAAGTACGACTGGAGTTCATATATAAATGCCTAGAATATTTCAATTTTGGGGAATCTCTTATAAAATGGGTTAAAGTTATGTATAGTAACCCTCGGTGTAAAATAGTAAATAATGGCTACATCTCTGTCACGTTCTGACCTTTAGTTTCTTTGTTTTGTCTTTTGTTTTAGTATGGTCAGGGCGTGAGTTGGGTGGGTTGTCTATGCTACTTTGTCTATGATTTTCTATTTCTGAGTTTGGCCTGGTATGGTTCTCAATCAGAGGCAGCTGTCAATCGTTGTCCCTGATTGAGAACCATATTTAGGTAGCCTGTTTTCCATTGTGTTTTGTGGGTGGTTGTTTTCAGTCTTTGTGTGTCTACACCAGACAGAACTGTTCCGGTTGTTTCTTTGTTGTTTTGTTATTCAGTGTTCAGTTTTCATTAAATAAAATGAACACTTACCACGCTGAGCTTTGGTCCTCACCTTCTTCCCATGACAGTCATTACAATCTCAGAAAGTTTAAAACTCTCTAGAGGAGTAAAACAAGGTTGTCCACTGTCGTCATATCTATTTATTATTGCCATCGAAATGTTAGCTGTTGAGATTAGATCAAACAATAATATTAAGGGATTAGAAATCTGTGGCTTAAATAATAAGGTGTCATTGTGCGCTGATTCATGTTTTCTTTTAAAACCATAATTAGTCTCTCCGCGGCCTCATAGAGGATCTCGATACTTTTGCTATTCTCTCTGGATTAAAACCAAATTATGTGTACTATTTTACGTATTGGATCACAAAAAAATGCTAATTTTACATTACCATGTAGTTTACCAATAAAATGGTCTGACGGAGATGTGGACATACTCTGTATACACATCCCAAAAGAAAGAAATGATCTCACTCAAATAAATGTTTATAGAAAGTTAGCAAAAATAGATAAGACCTTGCTACCATGGAAAGGAAAATACCTGTCTATTTGTGGAAAAAATCACCCTGATTAACTCTTTAGTCATATCACAGTTGACCTATTTGCTTATGGTTTTTGGTTTTGCCTTCACCTAGTGACCTGCTTTTTAAATAATATGAACATAAAATATTCAATTTCATTTGGAACGGCAAGCCAGATAAAAATTAATTTTTATTTTACCTTTTATTTAACCAGGCAAGTCAGTTAAGAACAAATTCTTATTTTCAATGACGGCCTAGGAACAGTGGGTTAACTGTCTGTTCAGGGGCAGAACGACAGATTTGTACCTTGTCAGCTCGGGGGTTTGAACTTGCAACCTTCTGGTTGCTAGTCCAACGCTCTAACCACTAGGCTATCCTGCCGCCCGGAGGGCAGAAATGATTAAATATTAAAGCATTAGACCTCTCATTAAAAGCATCAGTCAGTAAATCCAAACTGGTTCTCTAGTAAATTGGTACGAATGTCTCATTCTATGTTCTCAAGAAGGGCCTTTTTCCCTTTATTCAGATTACACCGGCCCACTTTTGATTGTTTGAAAAGGAAATCATCTCCAAAATATCTTTATTTTTTTAAACAAGCCTTATAAAGTTGGTTGCAATTTCAGTTTAATCCACCTGAAAAGACAGAACAAATAATACAACAAATATTGTGGTTAAATTCAAATATACTAATTGATTAAAAAAAACTGTATTTTTTGAAGACATTTTAAAAAAAGGTACAATTTTTGTGAATGGTATCATAAATAGGACTGGTGGAGTTATGTCACACATGCAGCTAACACAGACATATGGAAATGTCTGCTCTACCCCAAATTACAACCAATTAATTGCAGCATTACCACAAAAATGGAAGAGGCAAGTAGAAGGGGAAAAAAGTATGTCGGCCATGTATTAAAGAACATAAATGGTTAAAGAAAGGTGTGATAAATAAAAACATGTACCAATTTTAAAAAACTGACAGCTGTGCCATATAAATTGCAAAATAGTTGGGAAGAGATTTTCGATGTACCCATTCCATGGCACATGGTTTATGAATTGATAAGCAAAACAACGCCGGGTGAAAAACTATACAAAATTCTTGCAACTAATAGAATGTTATATATATGGGGGATACAATCTTCCCAGGTCTGCAGATTCTGCTGTGAGGAGGCAGAGTCATTAGATCATTTATTTTGGGATTGTCCATTGTAGCTCGTTTTTGGTCACAGGTCCAGGAATGGCTGAAGAATTGCAACATTTGCCTAGAACTAACGCTGCAGACAGCCATACTGGGTGATTTGATAAGCCATAGTCAATCAATCAATAATACAATAATTATTTTAGCAAAAATGTTTATTTTTCATTTACAATCTGTAGAAGCTATGAGAATAGAAAGGTTCAATTAGTTTGTGAAGCATCACAGCACAGTTGAGAAATATATGGCAAATAGAAATCCAAAATGGATGATGTAGAGAGATAGATGGGAGAGGTTGAATGGAGCTGAAGGGTGGGACTAATAGCAAGATAAACCATGTAAAACTTACGGGATCTGTAAAATGTATTTATGTTCAGAACTTTTGTGAAATAGCACAGTTACAAATAGAAATCAAACTGGATGGACATCAGAAATAGAGGAAGGACTAAAAACAAACAAAAAAATAACTATTGTAAAATAGACTGTGTATGTATAAGATGTATAAATTGAAGGTAAAAGCTGACGTGTTTATTAGTTTACTCCAATTGGGGGATCGGCGGTAGGGTTTGCGGGAATAATAATAAAGGTATATTCTTAAATGTATGTCTATATAGGTATGTGTATGTATATATGTATATGTATGCATGCGTGTATGGATATATTTACCCAAAAAATATATGGGGGATTGGAAATGATGCAGACAATTGCATTGATGGAACCAATATTCTTTCCGCAATATTAAGCTGATCCACTCCTTAAAAAAATAAAAATAAATAACTACATTATATAGGACTTGCATACTTGGCACAAAGTTATATTACATTCTACTCAATCCATAGGCTTCATTAATATCATTCAGACTGTTTTGAATTTGATATAACTGGCTAGGATAGCTGAGGTTCATAGCTAGGTTCTGAACAAATATGTACAGTATACCGAACGTTTGGTTCCATACACAGATTGGCTAGATAGCTAGTTACACATCCATAGGCATACAGTTTTTTTTTAAATCCTCCACTGCACAATAAGCAATAGCATAGCTAGCTACGTTATTTAATCTGCATTGCATGGCAAATATCAGCAAAGAAAGCTTACAAAATTGCACATTGAATTTGCAGTAAATGCTTTAGCTAGCTAGATTCTTTATATCCACTGTTTCACAAGACGACAGCCTGGTTTGCTGGTTGTTTCAGGAGTCCCTAAAACAACCAGAATTACAATTTCATACTCATGTCACAACACCCATAAAGCTAATGTTAGCTAGTCCGCTAGCTTGCTAAATCGCAATTTTCGTAAATTAACTTTATCATAAAAATATATGCATATGTAACAGTATAGCTTCCGTCCCTCTCCTCACCCCAACCTGGGCTCGAACCAGGGACCCCCTCACGAAGCATCGTTACCCATCGCTCCACAAAAGCCGCGGCTCTTGCAGAGCAAGGAGAACCACTACTTCAAGGTCTCAGAGCAAGTGATGTCACCGATTGAAACGCTATTAGCGCGCACCACCGCTAACTCACATCGGTTACACATAATCGTTTGTCTCTACATGAACTAACATATTCATGTCAACAGTACATGTTTTGCATGATTCGTTATAACGTTATAATCACATTTGCTTCCATCCTAGTATTTTTGTCAGCCATCTTTGCTGAAGAAAGTCTCCAGCCAATTCCTCATGGGAACTACTCGATATGATTGGTCTTCGCCCAGCGGTCGTCGTGGTAATTTGTATAAAGTTGGGAACATTTTAGATTTTTCACCGCCTCCTACGTCACCTTCGCACCGCCCAAAGGTCCCCGCCCTCTCTGCTTCTCACCGCTTCCCTTCCATTGAAATGAATGAGAAGCGGTGTTTCACTGCCCTCCGCTACCTGGTTAAAACGCTTGCTCAGTAGCCTAACTTCCTTTCATTGGCAACGATGAGCCAGCGAGTTGACATTAGCCTACTATATATAGCTACATATTGAACTTCTATCCTCTCAGGTAAGGGGCACATTGTGTGAATTTATTGTTGGATCAGAATCTCCGTTATAATCATTGGCCAGTGTGGAGAATTAAGTAGTCACAAATCCAAATCCCTATCTCAATCCATGGATAATTTAGGAAAGGGCATCACTTTCCTCTGAGGCATTTTACTAGTGACCATATGTTGGCTGCAAGCTGAGGGTCTAGTGAACTGACACACATAATTATTAGATTTATAATAACTATCAAGGTGCTACTAATAACTGTAGAAGTTGCAACTGAAGTTGAATGACCTTAACCCAGTTTCAGGCCCTATTTAAATTGCGTAACGTCATAGGGCAAAATTAATGACATAATGCATGTGTAACAAAACCATAGAGATCCTATTAAACTATTCTAAATCTATGGACAGAACATTTCTTTTCAATAGCGTGACGTCAAATGCCAAAATGAGTGACTAACCGAACTTGCATAGTCTTTTTTAAGCGACACATGTAGCCTACCGGAATGCCGAAAAAATACGGGAGAAACTGTTGTTACATGCAAAGGGAATTTTGTTTAACACACTTTGAACAACTTTATTTAACTCAACGGATGTTATTGTTTTAAGAGCTGTGTAAAATAAATTATGGTCATTTTAAGCAAAATACAGCTAGTCTAATGTGTGTGTGTGTAATATATATATATATATATATATATATTAAACACTTCATGGTCATATTTCATCGTTTCGGGGTTCATCTGGATCATTGAGGGTAATGTGTGGGTTGGGATGATGAAATAGATTCAACGGGAACGCACAAATAGTTATGTGCGCCAGTGTCTGCAACACGCCTAATCAATGTAACAAAATTGCAACCTAACGATCAACGAAAAAATGTTGATGCGATGATCCAGCAAGGTTTTGTAAAACTTTTTGCAGCCTATGCTTCATCATATGAACATTACTTCATGTGTTACATCAATCAATATAATTTGCATGTTGAAGTAGCTCTAAGACTTTTTTGAAGGAATCTCACAGTGAGAATATGAAAAATAAAAAGTATCCAATAATCGAAGCAGGATATTAATCAAGGCAATATTCATCGCAAATATAATTATTTAATTAAATAATTTAATTAGTTGAAATTTGACTGAGGATATTTGGTCTTCTTGTAATGTGCATTTTCCCCAGTAGAGGGCAGAGTTGTCCTATAAGACATTCACACATATCTAAAGTATCCGCACATGATGTCAGAGCTGCTGTTTAAACATAGTAGTACATGCCTCATTAATTGGAGAATTCTGGCTAATGGCAAAATAACAGTATCTTGTTTGTATACAATATTGTGTGCATTTTCATGACTTCATGAGGCATAGGCATAATGAAAATGCCTATTAACGTAGGGGCTGAGGTAGAAAGAAATGAAAGACTTTCCATTTCTAAATGTCTTACTCATAGCCAATGTCCAACCAACCAACCAAACACTTGAGTAATTCTGTGTCCTGGTGTGCCCTAATTGGAACACACAAACACACACACACACACACAGACACAGGTTTTTTCTGGTATTACATCATGCAATTCCACTTACCCTTTAACATTGTTACCGGGCACAGTATAATATTTCACACAGACACATGATAACTCTTTGCATAACACTAAACCCATCACTCCATACCCCCAGCCCTCCAATCACAGTGTTCGCTAACCCGATTAACCCTTTGAGTGGGTGGCAAGAGAGGGCATGGAAACAAACGCTCGGCCAAAACACCTTTCACTTCTGCTGATGTAATGCCAAGCACAGCAAGAGACAAGCTATGGCCAAATCTGCTCTCAACGAGACACGAGGTTACCATGGCAACTCATCATACATCATCTGTCATAGCAAGCTGATGTACTGTATGCTTTGGTGAGAGTAACAAACAACAGCAGGGAAGCTTGAGTGTGGGGAGGACACCGTACACAAATAATTATAGCAGAGAACAACTGAATATCACAGTTGAGTGAGACTCCATACCCTCCTCATTAAGCAAATGTCATGAGTAACATTGACCTAACCCTATGATAGGATTCGCTTACATCAACCCATAGCCATAGGATCATATGATGCTTAGTTGATGCTCTGCTAGGCATTCCCTTAGGCTTGTGCTACTGTAGCAGTGCACAGTAAGTCAAGTAGAAAAGCTCAGAATCCAGTCACTTAGACTTCAATAGAAGAAGAACTTACCAAGGACACAGTCATTGCATCATGAATTGGATAGATCCTGTCTCCCATGTTTTACAAGCAGGTGACACAGCAGCACTGCTGTGAGTGAATGCTATCAAGATATCACTCTCGGCCACTGCGTTCTCATGTCACAGACCACATAGTCGCTGGTGAATTCATCGCCTAGCAGCTCGCCGCATTGACGGACAGCCTAACTCCACCTTCCTCGCCTCTCTTCCTTCTTTCCATCTCTCCCTCCCTCATTTTGTCCACGAGGCCAGCTCAGTTTAACTTTATTACAGGGGCGTGCGTGAATGGTGCACTGTGAGACGACGGAGCTAGGGCGACCGGGGAAGAATCGATTAGACACGGCCAGGCCACTGAGGCACAGTCTGGGTTGAGGGCTGCTCTGTATTGAATCTCATTTGCTGCATGGCTTTTTGATCAGGAAAATAGAACAGAGCAGGCCTGCAGGTTATTCTGACTACAAATCATGAGCCAGCTGTTTTAATAGAAATCTGGAAGAGCCTTGAAATAACCTCTACAATCCGACACTTTGTATCATTGTGGAAGATAACATGACACGTTCCTTCACTGTCAGTAAAGGAAAGTCAGAGGAAAAGTGGGCTGAAGGGTTCAATCATGTACTGTGTCTTTACTATGTAGGATTCTCTTTCAACTATAGAATGGCCTGAAGGGCCCACCTTGTGGCCACTTAATATTATGCGTTCCTAATACAGGTCACCACTCCAATAGAATATACTTGCACACATATTGTTTCCTGGCTCTTGCGGTTCTCTTTGTTTCATTACAGTCAATACACTCTCACTAACAACCTTGCTTCCACCTCTTGCTAACTATCAGCTTTGTAACATACTACTGATTCACACACTGATACTACTGATTCTATGTCTGAGGTCAGTTACATGTTCGCTGACAATGCTATCATTCATTCACTTTCTTTTTCTTTTTCATTGACTTTAGGGTGAAATTTTGACCTTAAAAGCCATGCAGTCTTTGCAAATGTATTTTTTTAAATCATCACGGTATGTCTAATACATCACTGTGTGTGTTTATTTAATGAAAATACAATCTGCATTCATTTGATATGCCATTCATTTGGCCATTGAAATGCTCAGTCTGATTGTGTGGGGATTCGGAAACAAATGTGAAGATATTTGGATACACAGTCCTGATTGACTGATAGAATGGTCTTAGAGCCCACCCCCTGACCCAAATGAATAGTCATTGGTCTATTATAAACAGATCACATTGTGATGTCATGATGTGGGCCAAAAGTTCCATCCCACCTGAACAGGCTAAAGTTCCAGCAATTGTTTCAAACAGCACTTACACAAAAAATGTAAAGATCTTGACCTCATGGTGTGGAATTATCATTTAAAAAAACAGAAAAATCCAGTTTTCAACTGCACTGCCCCTTTAAAGCCAACATGGAACCTGTTTGGTTAATTCGTCATCATTAATTCGTCATCAATATTCTGCTGCCAGAATATTGCCGTCTAGTTTTTGGGGGTGTCACCCAAGTAACATCCCATAAATCTGTTGTTTTTCAAATTAAATGGCAGGCTTTGGCCGCTCAAGAATCTCAGAGTGAAGCTATTCGTCAGCCGAGGCAGCTTGGAAATTGTGAGGCACACTTGTTTTCAACATCTGAATCATATTTTTTTGTCTGTGGGATGATGTTTAGGCCAAGTTCAATTGTTTTTCACGTGTAACATTTCTCATTCTTGAATGGCAGGCTATCAACCTCAAGAGGCATCATGGGGAGCAGCTAGGAGCAGTTCTCATCTATAACGAAGCCAGGGAGCTTGTTGAAGAGGCAGCCATGCTTTTAGGAGGTAAAAACACAGCATCCCCTTCAGGGGCTGACATATACTGCTAAACAACGGATGCCTTCGTTATTCTCAGGTAGATGTGAGTATGTGCATGATGAGCTGTTTGTTCTCTCTGAGCCAGAACTTTCTCCAAGTTTTTACAGTTAAGTATCTCAATGGGACTGGAAAGGTTGCATCTATTGTGCAGATCCAGCTGTATGCCTCAACCACAAATTGAAAAGATAAGATGGTCTAAGATCTGGAAATTATATGGTGCTTACCGTTTTCATTAATTTTTGTACAGTGAGGCAAAAAAGTATTTAGTCAGTCACTTAAAAAGATGAGAGAGGCCTGTAATTTTCATCATAGGTACACCTCAACTATGACAGACAAAATGACAGAAAAAATCCAGAAAATAACATTGTAGGATTTTTAATGAATTTATTTGCAAATTATGGTGGAAAATAAGTATTTGGTCACCTACAAACAAGCAAGATTTCTGGCTCTCACAGACCTGTAACTTCTTCTTTAAGAGGCTCCTCTGTCCTCCACACGTTACCTGTATTAATGGCACCTGTTTGAACTTGTTATCAGTATAAAAGACACCTGTCCACAACCTCAAACAGTCACACTCCAAACTCCACTATGGCCAAGACCAAAGAGCTGTCAAAGGACACCAGAAACAAAATTGTAGACCTGCACCAGGCTGGGAAGACTGAATCTGCAATAGGTAAGCAGCTTGGTTTGAAGAAATCAACTGTGGGAGCAATTATTAGCAAATGGAAGACATACAAGACCACTGATAATCTCCCTCGATCTGGGGGCTCCACGCAAGATCTCACCCCGTGGGGTCAAAATGATCACAAGAACGGTGAGCAAAAATCCCAGAATCACACGGGGGGACCTAGTGAATGACCTGCAGAGAGCTGGGACCAAAGTAACAAAGCCTACCATCAGTAAGACACTATGCCGCCAGGGACTCAAATCCTGCAGTGCCAGACGTGTCCCCTTGCTTAAGCCAGTACATGTCCAGGCCCGTCTGAAGTTTGCTAGAGAGCATTTGCATGATCCAGAAGAAGATTGGGAGAATGTCATATGGTCAGATGAAACCAAAAAATAACTTTTTGGTAAAAACTCAACTCGTTGTGTTTGGAGGACAAAGAATGCTAAGTTGCATCCAAAGAACACCATACCTACTGTGAAGCATGGGGGTAGAAACATCATGCTTTGGGGCTGTTTTTCTGCAAAGGGACCAGGACGACTGATCCGTGTAAAGAAAGAATGAATGGGGCCATGTATCGTGAGATTTTGAGTGAAAACCCTCCTTCCATCAGCAAGGACATTGAAGATGTGGCTTTGTAAGAAGCATTTCAAGGTCCTGGAGTGGCCTAGCCAGTCTCCAGATCTCAACCCCATAGAAAATCTTTGGAGGGAGTTGAAAGTCCGTGTTGCCCAGCAACAGCCCCAAAACATCACTGCTCCAGAGGAGATCTGCATGGAGGAATGGGCCAAAATACCAGCAACGGTGTGTGAAAAACTTGTGAAGACTTAAAGAAAACGTTTGACCTCTGTCATTGCCAACAAAGGGTATATAACAAAGTATTGAGAAACTTTTGTTATTGACCAAATACTTATTTTCCACCATAATTTGCAAATAAATTAATAAAAAATCCTCATGTGATTTTCTGGATTTTTTTTTCTCATTTCGTCTGTCATAGTTGAAGTGTACCTATGATGTAAATTACAGGCCTCTCTCATCTTTTTAAGTGGGAGAACTTGCACAATTGGTGGCTGACTAAATATTTTTTTGCCCCACTGTATGTGGCATACAACTGGATCTACACAATAGTTTGCCTGGGATGTGGACAAATCGCACCAGACCTTTTGAGGTCTGAAAAGAGCTGACAAGCTTTGTTTTTTAATTGTAATGTCCCGTAATAATTTATTGCATTTGTAAAGTGCTTCTCATTATACAGAATAATTTCTAAGTCCACAAAAGAAACGCTTCAAGGGACAAGGACACCAAGGAGCACAGCTATCAACAGAAAGCCTACACAAAGAGAAAGATATTTAGGCTCGTTTTAAAGGAGCCCAGAGTCCGTGGTGACTTCAGGTTGTCCGGGAGGGCATTCCAGAGGCATCTTCCTACGCTCTTAAAAAGAGGTGCTGTCTAGAACAGGAAAGTGTTATTCGGCTGTCCTCATAGGAGAGCCCTGTGAACAACTAGTTTTGGTTCCGGGTGAAATCCTTTCCACAAAGGGTTCTACGTGGAACCCAAAGGGTTATATCTGAAACCAATGGGTTCTATCATTCTACTACCTTTTTTCCCCCAAGAGTGTAAAGTACTCCTAACTAACAGTACCTTTTTTTCTTGGATGATTGATATATTGCAAGAATATTTTGGCATGTTGCGCAAGCCAGAGTCCATAGTCTCACATTGTCTGCCTTCTACTACTTACAGTGCTGTAAATCTGTCCAAGTGAGACTATAGTCAATGTGACACACTCTCAGGCATACACAGTTTCAGAGCAAATTTCACCCCTTGCCAGGGTTAAGACAGTTGATACCCACATATTAACACCAGAGCTCATTTGGCTTCCTGCCCCCTTCAACACCAATTTGCATAACCAGAAGCTGTCTGTGTTAAAAGGAAATGAACAACGCTTTGGTGAAATTGGATTAATATTATGTTGCCATAGAAACATGTTTTAATTTGGGCAGGTTTAATAGAGCAATTATGCAGGTGCCTTTAATAACCCTTGTATTTATTTGTAACTTATTGCTACCTTTGTAATACAGGATTACAACCCAGCTGTAGGTTGACTATGTGAACATGTTGAAAAGGGCACATCAAAGCCTCTATATTAAGGATTTTTAACTTGTAGAGTACTATAGGCTTTCAGGTCTTATTTTGTTTGCTTGACAAAATATGGTGTCCTTGGTCAGAGTACATAGATATAGATAGAATACATACATGCAGAATAAATAGATATCCACTTGTGATTGTGATGCACAGCTGCATATGCTGTGCTGTTTGAGGTTGTAGCACTGTTAGAATAGGTAGAGCTCAGAGTCAATGCATGCATGTTCCTGAGTACCGCATGCTGTTTAGCCCGTTAAGTCCCTGCTTTCACACAAAAAAACATTTAAATGATTTCTAACTCTGTTTGCAACATTGTAGTGCTTGAAAAATAACCTGTTAATTAAAAAGACTCAAAGTAATAAACAAGATGACCAGCTCTCTTGAAAAGCAATGGAGACAAAACATCCTGTCTCTGTGTTTTTACATGCAAATGATGTTCGTCAAGTTATTACCATTTTGATATTATCATTTGGTAAGTTGCTAGCCTTGGCCTTTCTGTAGCTTCTTTTTGAGCTTTCATTATAATGCAGATGTGTTAAGGCAAGGTAAGGCACGTGGTTAACGCTGGAACTTGATGTGCTTGCTTTTCTGATTCCTCTTGATTTCCATCTTGTATAACAGACTGTGCCACCAGATTAAGCTCTGCACTACAATTCACACACTTCTCTGCATGAAATTGGATGCATCATTAAAAAGCACATTGCAAAATAAATGTTTCTCACTATTGAGGAAGGTCGTCCGCGACTTGACCCCAGCTTACATAACAAGAAGAAGCGCAATTGTGAGTGGTTTGAGATGATTGGAGGCCTACTGTGTAGGCCCCAACAAATTGCTTGAGCCGACGTATGGAATGGGACTCCAATGCTCTCAGACAGACCATGTCGGTTTCAAAGACCCATCCGTTTGGATGGTATTGTGGTACACAAGCAGGCCTCTTTACCTTCTCAACCTCAGAGCAGACACCGCTTATTCCTTATGACCCAACAGACAAATGGAGGATTATGACAATTTTCAACCTGATGTTGCTTACTACCGATGACTGTGAATTTTTGTACTTTGCTTATGAGCCTAGGGAAAAGGGGACATTTTTTTCCCCCTTTTTATACCTATTTTTGTACACTTGTGAACCATAACGAATAAGTTATGAACCTCAGATTGTTTACTAGATTTGAAGTCCCCAACCCGCCATCTTGATTCTTTGTATGCTAGGCCTTGGCTGAGCAAGCACCTGCAGACTATCTCTGTCTCGCGGCATGCCTCTTTAAAGAACTCATGAAAGCCAGTAAACAAGGAGCCATGAAAGACAGAGAGGAACAAACAGACACTCGAGGCTCTCTCTCAGGAGACAGAAGCAAGTGAATCTGCCATGCCCAGCCAGCATCTGCATCCAAAGCAGCTCGTTTTCATCTGGGCTGTGACAATGGATGCCATTGAAACTATCTTCACGGCGTTGTTTTCCATTGATTCAAAGGTCACACTTTCAGGATTTTTTTGGAGGGTAATGTGCCTGTTGTAGAATATGCAGGCATTCGTGATGAATGAGAGACATTGTCTCTGGCTGAATTCCTCCCCTTGGCTCTGAGTTGCAGCAATAGCACACATATGCAGTGGTTTGTCTGTATTATGGACCTAATCTGATTCTGGTTTACCTGCAAGGCATCACACCATCACTCTTTCTTTCATCCTTCATCTGCTTCTCTTTATCCCCCTCTTATCTCTGTCATCTCTCTATCCACGCCCACCGTTAAGCTGGCACAAGCTTCAATTACCCACCAATGTTCCACGATGAATATTCTTCCCATTTTCTATGGGACCCAATGGTACTGTACATCTGACTGTGAAAGTTGATAGCCTTCTCTGTGTTTATGGTACTGGTGTGTCATGCCACACTGAGGCAGCACAGATGTCGCATTGTCGGGAAGTGAGTTGAATAAAACCATTTTTAGAATGGCTATCTATTTCATATCACATTCTTCATAACATCTATTCATATTCAATGTTTCCCAAGATCACTTTTTAAAAATGTATATTCAATTACCCTATTTTTCATGGAAAAGCTACTTCATTCTTTTTCAGGGTAAAATGCAGTGAAGATAATTTTTCAAGGGCAAGGACTGTGTAGGTTGGCTTGAATGATGTACCTAATATAGATATAACAGTAAGCAAGTATGCAACAGATGCTGTATTCCAGCAACGTGTCAAGAATACCTTTTTTACTTGTATTTATGTCCGTTGAATACAAAGTGGTGTGCATTGTAGTAATAAGTACTGTTATAATAGCCACATTAGTTTTCCCACCAGGGATGTAAAATGCCTATGAGTCTTTCTTGTCTCATGGAACATATTGTGATGAATGTGTTTGATATTGCACACACAAATACATTTGTGGCAGAATCCAATATTTTTGCATTTCAATCAACCAATCATTCAATCTATTGATCTCCAATCAATTGTATCACAGTCAATTAAAAAAACTCACCCATTTCCTCTGTTGATGCCTACATATCTAAAAAGCATAGAATAAAAGATGCAAACTGTACTATCCAGAGAACTCTACCTAGGTTACACAATGATTTATGGTGTACTTTTGTCTTTGCTGG
Source organism: Oncorhynchus kisutch (assembly GCF_002021735.2). Lineage (NCBI taxonomy): Eukaryota > Metazoa > Chordata > Actinopteri > Salmoniformes > Salmonidae > Oncorhynchus > Oncorhynchus kisutch. The sequence goes on along the minus strand of NC_034190.2, from coordinate 40,484,662 downwards.
GGGGACAAATAGTGAGGAGAACACATACATCTTTATTAATAACCATGCCTCAGCAGAGAACCTCCAAGGGCAATATAAATATCACTTCACATTAAAGTTATTCATCTTCACAATCTCACAGTCTCTCTCCTGTCGACAAGACAACCCACCCATTCCATTCTCAGAGTCAGGGACATGTATCATGCAACCACTTTATGGGCAGCTTGGCCAACATTTGAATCATGATCAAATCCACACAGTAAATGATTAAATAAACCATAATTACTCATTTTTAAGCGGATATAACAATTATATTGTAGGCCCTATAATAAATACACTTCCAGGGTTTCAACGTGCTTATGTCGGTTCTGACATTCCATTGGTAGATACATCGGTCTGTCATCGTAGTACTTGCGCGGGATTGGTTTCTTAATGTCCAACGGCTCAGCAGTCTTTGGCTCCTGTTGTACCTGTCGTTCTGTGAGAGGCTATCGGTGGTTCCTGTTGTTCCGCCCATTCCCTCACCAGTCAGACAGACCGACTTTTGGCTAGAGCGTGCTGTAGGTAATTGTGGTTGTCACTGACAAATGTGAATAAAAAGCCGGTGGATTTACAGCGAAGGTAAGGAGAGAAAACCACGTCAAAAATATAGGGAGCTGAACCGGAGTAAAGGGGGATAGGGAAGCGTGCTCTTTCAAACCACGCAGAATATGGCGGAGCACCACACGGCTACTGACAGCAAGCACAAAGCGTCCTTGAATGCCGGGGGCTCGCTGCATGGAAACAGCCGACCTAACGCCGCGTGTGGAGGAGGGGGCAAAGGAGGCCTCTCTGGCGGACTGGCACAGCCGGCAGGGTGGCAGTCCTTACTCTCCTTTACCATTCTTTTTCTGGCCTGGTTGGCAGGCTTCAGCTCAAGACTTTTTGCAGTGATCCGGTTCGAGAGCATCATCCACGAGTTTGATCCATGGTAAGTAGTTAGCTAACTCATTTCCAGTATTAGCTAGCTAGCCAACAACTGCCTTTGGTTGTGTTGTAGTAAATAGGCTCGCTAGCCACGAGCGACTCATGCTTGCTGCTGTTCTAGATGGGTTGATGCTTCGCTTTTTTGACTGCACTGTAATGTCTGGCGATTTGTCTCCCTGACCGCACAATGCAGTTTCCCTAGTCAACTACTGTATCATGCACAACTTCACCGGTTGCAAAACTTTTACCGGACGGTTTTTCAAATATGATGAGTAACTTTAGCTCGCCAATCTAATAGCTAACCAGCTAGCGTTGTAAAACTAACACAGGTCAACCTGCAAAGCAACAATATGCTCCGTGTTATAAATAGGCTGACGGATTGTTAGCTAACTACTGTAACTTTAGCTAGGCAAGTAATGCCCCGAAGTCAGAACACCCTTTACATTTCCTCGTGAGGAATAGGCCTAGAACTTTGTTGTTCTAGTTGATGGGCTCTCCAACCCTGGTCCCGGAGAGCTGCCGCGCTGAAGGTTCACTCCGACTCTAATCTAGCACACTTTATTCTAATAACTAGCTGGTTGATAAATTGAATAAGGTTAGTTACAACTGGGGTTGGAGAGCCTTGTTCTAGTCATTCATTCATCGATTCACTCACTCATCCAAGTTAAGTATCCTAGCCAAAGTCAGTGTTATCGTGGCTACAAGAGGACAGTCAGTGCCACTTCACTTTGGGTAAGACATGGTCAACTAGGTTCTGCATCTCAGGTTGTAGAGTATAATTTATAATTCCCAAAACATCCAAAGTTGTGGAAATGATTAATACTATAGAATAGGCATGTAAGTACTGCTCTACACAATGGTATTGTCCTCCTAACATTAATGTGGCCACTGGACAGCTTGAATGTAGTTGGACACTGCCAATTTATAATACAAATCAAGTTGATGTGGCATTTCTTATGACGGCAGGATTGAAACCCGGAAGCCAGGGGCCGTCTCCCCTCGATTTGTTCTTTGCCATTCCTTCACACTGTACACATTCTGCTATTGTTTATCTGTCAAAATGGTTCACACTGTACTGGCCGGCTGGCTGCACTGCCATTCATTCTTGGGGTTGTTATCAAATCGGTGTCCCATTCAAACAGCACTGCTGATGTGCTTTTATTTCATGTAGACGACTAGCCAATACTCAACTGTTGTTACTGGACTGACACAAGTATTGGCTAGTAGTGTACATGATTGCACAAGGTGGTCCCTGCAGTTAAACATCTGAATTAGTGCATTATCATCAATAAAGTGCATTTTAATCTGCCTAGGCAGTGTTGGTGTGCGCTCATTTTAAAGGGAAACTTTGGTATTTTGGCAATGAGGCCCTTCATCTACATCCCCAGAGACAGATGAACTTGTGGACACCATTTTCATGTCTGTGTCCAGTATGAAGGAAGTTTTGCTAGCCAATGCTAACCGATGTTGGTGCAATGATTGGAAGTCTGAGTATTTGCTAGCGTGCTATGTTAACGAGCAGGGATAATTGGTAGATCCTGGGCTAATGTTGCACTTTTCACAGCTACTGCTATTATTCCTCTCCCGTTCTAAGCACCAAGCTTTGTCCAGACCTAAGTGTGTTGTCTGTATGAAGTACCTTCAAGTAGAACTCCAGAGAACCTCCTCAGCAAAATTACACAGAGACTCAATGCAGAATTGCACTGTGTGAGTCTCAAATGACACCCAATGGGCCCTGGTCAAAAGTATTGCACTATATAGGGAAAAGGGTGCCATTGATTATTCTGGCCTATGTCTGATATGCTGCCTAACGGACTACCTTGGGTGGGCACATAGTTTCTCAGCCATTCTGTAAGATAAATCGTTTGCTAGCTGTGTGATGTACTAGGTGACCTGAGGACTGTGGGAAGCTCATTCACCCATCTATCAAGCTCTCCCAGATGCATTAAAACCAGGCGTGTCATATTTGATGCAGCAGATGATTTGTAACTCTTGCTGCTGTTAGGAGTATATTCAAAGAGCGTTCCTCAAATCAATTCTTTTTCATGACATTGAGTTTGTCTTGAGCCTTGGTCTGTTTTTTATTCTAATTTTAGATTAAATCGCTGTTAACTTCCATAATGAATCAAGTGTTTTACTTACAAATGTCATGCTTATCTGAGGACTGAGTTGGTAATCTTGGTTGCCTAGATGCTATAATACCACTATTGCTTTTTGGTTGAGCCTCCTCTCCAGCTATATGAAACTAACCATTATGTTGAACAAGCAGGCAATTTGAAAATGCGAGATTGGCTCTGTCAGCAGTATGCCAAGCTAATATTGAAATATGCAAACATTTGTCTGTGATGGAACAGTGAGTGGCATGGCAAGCCTGTTATATTTCACACTGCTCTCTAAGATTGTATTCTACCCACCTCTTGGACTTTTGGAGAACAGTTGGGGGTATTACAGTAATAATATAGCCAATTTGCCTTATTTGGTCTGTAGGCTACTTGTTTCAAACGCAATGCTACGTCAATCAGTGTAAGGTTTTGTGTAGAAACTCATGTCTAACTTTAGCATTGCTCACCATTGCCAAAACATCACTTGGATCTTTTAAACAATTACAGCACCTCTCATTCATCAAGATGCGGCATTGACTGACTGAATGGACTGCAAACACGTCATTGAGCTTACTGAAATTCATTTCACAAGCTTGAAATCCAAGCAATAGCCTACACACCTCTTTGGGGGGGAAGTGACCCCCTAAATCCCCTCTGGCAAATTTCTCTCTCTTTGTTCAATATTTTCCAAGCTGCTGATGGAGCCATTCAATATCACTCAAAGGGGTTGATTCCCACATGTCTGTGGTAACATCTGTCTGGGTTATTGACTGAAAAGAAAGTGGATTCCATCCAGACAGTGCACATGTAGGGAATTGGGACTCTGTCCTCCAGTTATCCCTGGTCTACCGCACATGTAGGGAACTGGGACTGTCTGTCCCCCAGTTATCCCTGGTCTACCGCACATGTAGGGAACTGGGACTGTCTGTCCCCCAGTTATCCCTGGTCTACCGCACATGTACCGTGAACCTATATCAAGGCAGATTACTTGAAACAAGGAAAGTGCAACTCACTGCACTTACTCTGAAGCAGGATGTGGAAAAGTTCCGATTCTCATAGATATCTCCAACAGCGGCTTGGCTGAGGAGTATCCCAAAACCTAAGTTTATTCCCTGCAGCATCTGTCGCAGCCATCTGTCCAACAGCTAATGAAATATTCAGTGCAGTGTGGTGTCCAATTACCTGCAGTGGGTGGCAAACTTTGTAAAACAAAACAGAGTCCCTATAATGCATTGCTCGGCTCACACAGCACAGAGCACAAGGCTCGATTTGATCATCTCCCGCAATGAATTGGGCTTACCAGTGCTTTGGCTCCATAGTTCCAATTTTATTTAACCAATGTCATCAAATGCAGGCCTAGGCCAGAATTGCAAGTACCTCAAATGGGTAATTAACCAAGGAGATGGAATGTTTTGTGATTCTTAAAACAAACAAAAGCAGCATTTTAAATGTACTCTGGATAGTGAGTGCACATGTTGAAAGAATCTTTATCTCGTTAGTGTTCTCGCATTGGATCACTCTACCCACCCTCTTGGAAGTGACTCATCGATTAGAATCACAGATCCATCCTGATGATCATTGAATTGACATGTAAAAAGGAACCTTTGTTGGACTCCTGCAGATGAGGAAAGGCAGCTGTATGATGAAGGCTCCTGCTAATTAGCCAAGCATTGAGGAGACCTGTGAGATGAGACCAATCATTGTGCATTTCCTTGAAGCACATTTTCAATACCAAAGACGCTGATTGTGTTCTGGCTTCGGTTAGACTCCGCTCTCCAGTCCCAAGCGTAACAGAATTCGTATCACACCCAATACAGAGGGAACGATCACTCGCACCACTTTATTCTCCTGTTGTTTTCAATCAAGGTTGTTGATGCTAAGCTCACGATTAAATTCAATTTCCCGCGTACCCATCCCCAAGGTGCAGAGGCAGTGGTGGAGGCGATATGGCCACCGCGTGCTGTTCCTACCCTGGGCACCTACAGCACGCGTAGGAGCTGGCAGGAAGGAACTTAGAGCCGAAGGGCCTCTTTTTATAACCGTTGTGGAAATGTTACACTAAATATCTGTGTGCTTCATTTCTGAAAACTGATTTTATAAACTCTGGGCATACCATATGCACGCTTCTCCGTTATAAATCAGACCTCTGATAAAACTGTGTGAACCAGAATTATAACTGCGCCTGAGCGCCCATCATTCGCCTTTCATGGTGACAATGTCCTTTTTTTGCTGTATAATTCAGAACTATTAGCATTAGGCCACGGCATTGTTGTTCAATATTTAGTTTATCAATAGATTCGATTTCTATGTCCTGGTATATAGGCAATAATGTCGCGCTCATATCGCACAGCAATACTGTAGCCTAAGCCTTCCCATACTGTCAACTATTCTACATAAGTTACCTGTTTATTTACTGTGTTGGCTAGCTAAAAGTACAAACAAAAATAAACTAATTGAAAAGACATGCAATCCAGCTCAAAGTTATACATGCTGTATATAGGTAGGAGCTACCGAAATGTAATTTTTGGTGAGTTTGGACATTTACAAGCAAATGTGAGACAAATGAACAAAGTTTTGACTCATGCTTGTCTGAAGGAAGAATGGTAATGGCTCTGGAGCAGTATGTGTACATGCTGTGTCTGTGGAGTCTGGAGTCACTCGGGCAAGAGGCCTGCCTGCTCTGAGAAGATTGGGTAAGAGCAGATGGGCTGAGAACGGAGAGGAGAATGCTGCCAATATCCGTATTAACTGCAACAGTGATGATTGTCATGGGGGTAGAGTAAAAGTCAGTTGGTCAGGTCTGTACAGCATTGGTCCGACCAATCAGAATTCACGCTCATGACTGTTTTGATCACGTGGACTGGAATATGTTATGGGTTGCCTCTGGAGATGACATCAATGATTATGGTGACTCAGTCAAAAAAAATGATGTGATACCGTTATTCTTTTCAAAATGTTCCTGACCCAAAAACTGTGGATTGATGGCAGCCTTGTAGGAAAACTTAAAGCGAGTGATGCTGCTTATAAACAGGGCAAGGCTGCCGGGACAATAGTTTGGTTAAACAGTACAAATATGACCTACGCAGATCGATCAAGATGGCAAAACACAATTATAAGGACAAAGTGCAGGAGCAATGCAGGACACAAGGCATATGTGGCTGGGAAAAATACCTCTTTTCTCATCATTCGAGCACAATGACCATGAGCTGCCAAGGAGAGCCCCCGACGACAACGTGGGCTACACACACTCCACCGAGGACGTATGTAAGTCATTCAAACGTGTTAACCCTCACAAAGCTGCCAGCCTAGACGTCATCCATAGCCGTGCCTTCAGAGCATGTGCACACCAGCTTACTGTTGAATGCAAAACATTAGGAAATGTAGCTGGCTACATTCTTTCTATGATAAACAGAAATATGATGGCCATGCATAATTTCCCCCCCCCCAAAATGTCTTGCTTTTTCATTGTACACACATTTTCTTGTGGCCGCCAGCCAAAGCCAGTCATGCGTCATGCATCCTTTGAAAAATGACCCGCCAAACTGTGCTTCTTAGCACCTGCTCGCTTCATCCGGAAGCCAACTGTTCGAATATGTCAGAGGAAACACTGTACAACTGAGGTCAGCCTGCAGGTGCCCGTCCCACCACAAGGAGTTGCTAGAGTGATGAGCCAACTAAAGCCCCCCTAACCCGGACAACGCTGGGCCAATTGGAATCCAGGCTGTAGTGCTTTAGACCACTGTGCTACTCGGGAGGCCCTACGGTAAGTTTCTTAATGTGCCAGGTGATGTGGACGCGATCTGCTTTCTCTCCTAACGTATTGCACAAATTGACTTCAGGTATTTACTTAAATCTAAACATTTTTATATAGTTTCAACTGTATTGACAGTATTGAAAAACCATCCCGTGGCTATTTCCAAATACGTCGGTATACTGTTTACCGCCTAAGGGGTGTGTGTGTGTGTGTGTGTTTTATATACACTCACACTGTAGAAATAAACCTCACACTGTAGAAATAAACCTAAGACTATAAAGCACCGGCATTCCTGTTTGTTTATTTCAATTGGTTTCATTGAGATGGACATTTTCTTATTTTTGGATTATGATTGTGAATAGTGTTCGAGCAGGTTTTGCAGAGTCGTTGGCTTCTGCAGCAAAGCGCAAGGCCCTCCTATACAAACAGCCCTCATTTCATGAGGATGGACAAAGCTATGCTCAGCTGGGAAGAGGAATGTGGTTGAGTTACTCGGAATTGGCAATTGCTGACGTTCCCTTTTTTCAGCCCAAATGAATTATACATAGGTATACCTAACGGTGTGGTTCTGAAAGTGTGCAACGAGGCTGCCTAACAAGAGCCTCTTCCTGTCAGCAGCCCAGAGGCAATGCAGCATCACTGTGATAAAGGGCGACAGCGCGCTAGAGTATTTGTTAATGTGATTAATTGCTTAGCGCTAAGACCCCAGTGGCCTTAAATATGGATGTCTTCCTGAAGGAGGCCAGCATCCTGGGGAGTGGGAGATAAAGCCCTAGGCTTTTTTTTTTAGAGGTCTCTGTGTGAGGCTGTGTATGCAGTGGGGATGTTTGAGCTAGCGGAATGTTATAAAACGTATCGCTTGCAAAACCTGTAGGGTAGTATTCTGCCAATAAACCATAAGGCTTTAAAAAAAAATATATAATAATATATATAATAATATATATAATAATTTTACATCCTCTCCCTCGGACTACACACAATTGCTGCACTCAGGCTACCACTTTTAACTGGCATTAAAACAGCTCACAATTGCTGTTCTCAGTCAGTTCTTTCTCCCGCTCTCTCTCTGTATAGCCTACCCACATGCACTTGGATGCAGTTGTTGTTCCATGACCAGCAGAACCTATCCATCTTGCAATAACAGACGGAACAGTGACCTCATCGTAGGTATCATCTCAGAATGATTGCTCTGTTTCGGTAGTGTGAGCGCCCGCCTGGCTTTCGCCACCCCCTTGCTTTGGCGTTACATCTCGGTGAACAGAAACGTCAGGAGTCTAGAGCCAGAATGTTGGTCAGAAATCTAAGGGACCTAATCTGCTGATGCACAAAAAAAGAAAGCCCCTTGTTGCCAGGTCCTGAGATTTCATTCTCACTTCCCTCCCTGAGAGGATGGTTAGTATTTAACTAATGTAGTGGTGGATTGATGGCCGCAAACTCTTAATTTACATTTTTTTTGTCATCTTTTAGTTGGAGTTTGATCTCTGGGATATCTCCTATCTCTCTGGGATGGATATCAGGGGCGGAGGCTGGATGATGCTAGAAGCTCTGACAGCCAACGGTCGGTGGGGGCCAAAGGGGGAGGGGGGGGGGGGGGCAGATGGGTGAGAGAATCAATTGTCCAAAAAATGCATTAGCCTATCAGTTTTTCATTGGGCAGGGAATCTTATGGGGGTTGTTTTCCATTTACAAGACTAATGTTGAATTTCTTGTGAGCCTGATGGGGTTGCTTAGTGGGAGCAGAGCTGATTTAATAAGATCAACTGCTTAATATATTTTAGTAGAGAAGTTCAAATAGCTGAGTGCTTAAGTGTCAGTTTTGTTTCTGTCTTTCAACTATTTCCATATTAGCCTGTAACTCGTTTTTACAAACTTGATAGTGAAAGTCCTTAACTTCAAACAGCAGTCTAGATAAGGTAGCATAACGGCAAGCAATCAAAGAGCTGTGGAAGCGAGGGCTATTGTGAAGATTGGGCCATAGTCTGCCTCTTGTGGGTTGGAAGAATCATTTACTAGATGGCTGCTGATCGGTATTTCCAGTGAGCTCATCTGGCATATTATGTTATTGGTGGATTTTGCTGGCAGATTGGCTGACTGATTCTCTGGGGTTGTTAGTCCCTTTTGGCTGGTTACCTGGCAAGCTGATTGGCCAGCTGGCTACTTGGTGTATCTGGTCCTGCCGTCCACGGCAGAGGAGGGGAGTTTTATTTTAATGGGGCCTGATGTATTGTTTTCTCTGGACATGGGCACCATCTCAGTTTCTGCTGCTGTCTGTTGTAAGCACACAGTGTCCTCTTGGCACGGCTATAGAGGCGCCTTGCCCATTTTAGATATGCCGCTAGCTTGTGTTCAGGCCCGACGGCCCCCATGTTCGCCTGCTGCAGATGCTGCTATTGTTCAAGCACTGTGTTCCAGCTCATCCCCCCCCCATTACAATGAAGAAGAGCTGGCTTCATCGCAACCCGTGACATTATAGAACGGTGGCTCTCTGGCCACATCTTTGTTTCAGGTTGGCAAAACACTGACAGCCACTCCAGGATGAGGTTACACAGAGAGGTCATCATGGCGGAAGGAGAGGTGAAGGGCAGTGGGGAAAGGGAGAGCGGGGTGTCTTAAGAGGGACAGCTGGAATGGATTGTCATTCGGAGACAGCCAGAGAAAGACGGTCCGAATACTGTCAAATCCCCTCACTCATCACGCCTTGCAGTTGCTAGTGCTCTGACAGGTAGTCTGCGCAAGGTAGCCATGGAGAACCACAGGAGGGGACGAGAGGGGCAGTCTTAGCCCCCGGAGGATCAAGTGAGCCTGACATTCGGACAGCCCCTGAACTAAGCCTGATGGAGGTAAAAACCTGAGGTACAGCAGTATGATTGACGGGTGCAGAGCATACGGATCGTGCATGCATTCAGCGTAGTCAGGAAGCCTGTTTTCTACATAAGTAGATGAAGGTTGACCACAGGGTCATTCTGTGAGAAGTGGAAGTTATTGGACATTTAAAATAGTAGTGTTTTTTTGATGTGAGGAAAGCATGGTAGCAAATCAAACATGCAGATTAGGCCTAGTTTAAGTAATGGGTTAATTTAGCACCTGCTTCTTTCATTCGTTTTTGTATAGTGAACTTTTATATTTTAGTGTACTTAGTGCATAGCTGGTCATGATCATTAACACTGAAGGCGAGCCCCTCTAATCCATTAGAGGGTATTTAATATCCAATTTGATTTTTTTTAAAGCGTACCTTCAAGGATATGTCATGAAGTTTTGTACATTTTACAATCGGTTACTTCCGACTGCTGTATAAACATTTATTTCTCCTTTGATTTTTATCGGCCTCTTTCTTGGTGTTTTGAAATTGTGTAGGTTTATTCAGGCCTGCACTGCCACATTTTTCTCTTCTCCCGTCCATTTTCGAGATGTGACTTGCTGCTAATGATTGTCAGTGCTAATGAGTTCAAGGATCTTCTATAGTATTTACAGAATGCTGTGTTAGGCAAATTATCACCAGATATGACCACAAATCAAACAGTCTAGCTTTCAATAAAAAATTATTTGTTCTATTTTTCTCTAGGTTTATTTATTATAAAACTGAGTTTCCCATGACAGAACCCTTTACAATCCAAGAGATTTCATTTTAACAGTCTTAGTATTAAAAGCAGAGATTCCTTTATCCTCTTGCCCCATGCTCTCTCCTCAGCCTCAAATTGATTTTCAGAAATTAATATATAATATGATTTTTTTTCAGCAGCTCTTGAATTTAATTTGTCCTTGATGTGAAGCTTGGTGGTTGAGGAAGTGAGTGGCCTTCCAAATGCAAATCAATGTCCCACGTTTCATAATACCCCTTGTCTGTACTGATCCCTTTAGTCTCCAACTCCATAGGACGGACTGACCCTTTCGTGTGTGTGTGTGTGTGTTTGTGTGGGGGGGGGTTCAAGTGACTTCTATATTGTATTTGTGTTTCCATTAGTTAGCCTAATATTTGGTCTAACTATAATATTTATCAGATAACTGTGAGCCAAACCACAAGCTGTTGCACTGTCACTTAGTACCTGTCAGTATATATTTTTTATTTGTACCTTTTTGTTTTAATTAGGAAAGTCCGTTATGAACAAATTCTTATTTACAAGGATGGCCTACACCGGCCAATCCCAGACGACGCTGGGCCAATTGTCTGCCGCCCTATGGGAATCCCATTCAAACCAGGGTGTCTGTAGCACTGAGATGCAGTGCCTTTGACCGCTGCACTCGGGAGCTCACTCGTTGGTGGATACGGCACTGATGTAGCACTTTTCACCAGTATTTGCCATGATACCATCCATTCTGACAATATTGAGAGTTCCGAATCTGAGAAACCTGGATTTGTAAAGATATTGCTGATGCCAATCTGATCAACGCCTCACCAGTATCAGGAACAGGAATTCCTTCCATACCATTGCTATGCCAGTGGGATCAAACCACTTTGCAGAAGCCATGGTATGCTAACCAATTGCAGGGTGGCTACAGTATCACACGGTTGTGCCCTCAGAATTGAAAGCCTGATGCCTGTGACCTGACCAGTAGAAGGACGCCCTTGTCTCTTATCGTTCTTTGAGGGATCGTAATCATTTTGATAACGTGCTCCGTCATGTATTTTTTTAATCAGTGAAAGACTCAAATAGAAAGGATGGCGATAGGGCTTGCATTCAAGGTTAAAGGTCAGGTGCTTTATCCTTCAGCACTGTTGCTGCTAAGTCACAGTAACAGTCTGGTGACTGGACAACTAACAAAACATTTATAGTTGCTTTTGACTTACAAGCATCGTGGAGGTAATGGAGATGCCACATCCTTGCTCTCGCATCCCATCAGTTTCTCAGTTACTGCGGTTATTGAGTTTGTTGTCCACTTTCCATTGGATCATAAATCTGTAGCTAGGTTTCTTACCTGTTTTCCTCCCCCTGCAAATGGGGAAACAAATGAAGATTTGTTTAATGAAGCTGGTGATGCACATCTTAACAGACATGCATGCACAGTGAACAGAACACCACAGGCTTTCTGGAGTTGTGCCAATCCCATTAATGTTCTCTCGTACTGTTGCTCCACAACTGGGGACAAGTGAATAATTATCTTGCAAAGAACACTTTGCGGTTTATTTTGATAGAATGTTGGTTATTAGGGTCTAGAGTTTACAAAGAACAGCTTGAAATAAGAATCCATGATAAGTGTTAACACGTTATTATCTGTGAAGTTATAATTAGTATCTGTGTTTGCACCCATGGACCAGGAAATGATTTGTTATTCCAGAAAGCCAAAATGATGGATGGATCAACGTTGCCTTAAGACAGGATAGGGATTTGGCAAGAGGTTGCGCTCGTCTCACCACCCTGGACCCCAACAAGTCACGAACAGTTCCTCAGATAGTCGAGACGGGACAGAAATAAAAATCCCAAAGTCCATTGTGTAGTCTAGTGTTCGCTCTTTTGGTTGAGTCTTCTAGCAAATTGGCTTTGATTCACCAGAGTCAATTTCAAGACTAGATTTTGGTCAAGTTTGGTCTTGATGTAGGGCCTAGGCTAGCCTAAGCTTTAAAGTGTTCTTTGCATTCTCAGTCTAGAAACAATTTCAGAAAAACCTGTCATACCGTTAGTATTGACAATCGTTTTGCAAGAAACATGACACTGGGATTGGTTTGTACGAATATCTTCCCCACTGACAGTGTTCTTTTGTTCAGTAACTCAGCCAAAACGGATACTGCCGCAGCGTCATTGCCCTATGCGCTGACCAGGTTGACAGCAGAGGTGAGCTTAACTTAGTGTCTTTCGAACAACCTTCATTTCCTCAGGCTTTTAAAACTATTTCGAAGACTGTTCCGAAATGACCAACGAAGACCTCCGTTGCTTATGTGGATTCTTTTCCCCTGCATTTCTGCCTAACTAATTAAATCATCAAGTATCATACTTGATTACATAATCTGATCTGACATTACTAAAGCGCTGCTCTGCCTTAACTAGGACCTGCCTTGTTGATATTGTTGTTTTGTTGCAACTGGACTACTGCCCAGTCATGTGGTCAGGTTCCACAAAGAGGGAATTGGGAAAAATGTCCAACTGGCCTAGAACAGGGCTAAACGGCTGGCCCTTAAATGTACACGTAGGGCTAAAATTAATAATATGCATATCAATCAATCATTGCTCAAAGTGGAGGAGAAATTGACTTCACTACTTGTTTTTGTAAGAAGTATTGACATGCTGAATGGACTGAGCTGTCTTTTTTATTTATTTATTTTTTACTACTGGCACACAGCTCAGACACCCATGCATACCCCAGAAGACATGCCACCAGAGGTCTCTTCAGTCCCCTAGTCAAGAACAGACACACAGTACTACATAGAGCCATGCCTACATGAAACCCTATTCTACATCAACTCACGCAAGCAGTAAAACCTATTTAAAAGGGCTAAATACACCTGATGGAACAGCGACAACTGACGAGTCGCACACAGGTACACCTGAATTGTGTTTTGTAGTAGAGTACTGGCTCGAGGGAACACATTGAATTTATTGTGTAATCTGTTGTGAAATGTATTGGTGTTTAAAAATGGTATGTATATTACTGCCCTAATATTTGATGGACCGCCAGGAAGAGTGGGGATCCATCATAAATACATATACTCCAAGTCGACTCTGTCTCCTGAATTATGTGGTATAGAGCCCCATTGAAACCTTAGTCATTATTCATTTGTATGATCCTTGATTACATAATCCCGTGTTACGTTTTCAAAAGCAACATTTCCCCTGGTTTCCTTTTTGTTGTTTGTTGGTGGCTCCCTCCTCCCCCTAGCCCTTGTAAAAATTCACTGCATTCAAAGGCTGAAAATACTGCCACAGGGGCTTATCTTCTCATCCCATTGTTTTTATCCCAAGTGAAGCTGCGACCTTCAAAGTATATTTCTTGAGCGACTGATGTGGTGCTTTTTCGAGAGATCAAGGGAGATGTTACAGCCACTTAGGAATGAACTCCTCTCAGATGACGATGGACCACTTTCATTATTAAAAGAACTCCTCTGCTTTATTGGAATATACACTGTTCAAAACATTAAACACCTGTTCTTTCCATGACAGACTGACCAGGTGAATCCAGGTGAAAGACATGATCCCTTATTGATGCTACTTGTTAAATCCACTTCAATCAGTGTAGATGAAGGGGAGACTGGTTAAATGCGTTTTTATTTATTTTTAAGCCTTGAGACATAGATTGTGTATGTATGCTATTCAGAGGGTGAATGGGAAAGACCAAATATTTTAGTGCCTTTTGAACGGGGTATAGTAGTAGGGGCCAGGCGCACCGGTCTGTGTCAATGCTGCTGTTTCCCGCGTGTATCAAGAATGGTCCACCACCCGAAGGACATCCAGCCAACTTGACGAACCTGTGGGAATTATTGGAGTCAACATGGGCCAGCATCCCTATGTAATGCTTTTTGACACCTTGTAGAGTCCATTCCATGACGAATTGAAGCTGTTCAGAGGTTAAAATGGGGGGGTGCAACAAATGTGCCCTTTAAGCTGCACACAGCTCCCACGGTAGAGAGAAGCACGAAATTTAACTTCACTCTACTTTCTAGAGTTTTCCCCGTTAACACTATAAACGTTTCTATTTACTTATGGAATATTAGCCACTTTCAATGCAACAATCCGAAACAAAATGAACTATGCAAGACTTAGTTGTAGGCAAAACGCATCAGAGTAGGATTCCATTGCAGTGACAGGCACGCCTCAGGCCTGTACTCCACACAGACCGGTGCGCCATAACCAATCAAAGCTGCATTAGGCCTATATGCAGATAGCATGTAGCGATGTGTGCACATTTGTTAAGGTTTTCATATCCTTTGCTGTGAGTTATTAGCCCAGTTATAGATCATTTGTAGTCAGCAATGGAGAAGTGATTGCTTCCTACAAGAGCACAAAACGTGTGCATTTCTAGACATCAGGTAGAGCTTTAAGAGGCAGTGTTGTTTTTTGAGACTGGCTTGAATAAACTAAGTAGGCAGAGAGTAGCATCATTTGTCTGCTTCTCTGTAATAATGCTATGGGAATAATCCTGCATTTTATTTTGTAAAGTACTTTCTTGCATCAAACATTTTCAATCACCTCGTCTGAGGACAAGTGGATAAACAGGTTAAAGTGAAGCCCTGCATTTTGGGGCTTCACCGTGTTTAATTGAAATGTACAGCTGTGTGTCATCCGCATAGCAGTGAAAGTTACCATTATGTTTCCGAATGACAAGTGGAATGATCACCAAGTGGAAAAATATATAGTGAAAACAATAGTGGTCCTAAAACGGAAATTTGAGGAACACTGAAAATTACAGTTGAATTGTCAGAGGACAAACCATTCACAGAGACAAACTGATATCTTTCCGACAGATGAGATCTAAACCAGGCCAGAACTTGTCCGTGTAGACCAATTTGGGTTTCCAATCTCTCCAAAAGAATGTGGTGATCGATGGTATCAAAAGCAGCACTAAGGTCTAGGAGCACGAGGACAGATGCAGATCCTCAGTCTGATTCCATTAAAAGGCCATTTACCATCTTCACAAGTGCAGTCTCAGTGCTATGATGGAGTCTAAAACCAGACGGAAGCATTTCGTATACATTGTTTGTCTTCAGGAAGGCAGTGAGTTGCTGCGCAACAGCTTTTTCTCAATTTTGAGAGGAATGAGAGATTCGATATAGGCCAATTAGTTAAAAAAAATATTTTCTGGGTCAAGGTTTGGAATTTTCAAGAGGCTGCTTTACTGCCACTTTTAGTGAGCTTGGTACACATCTGGTGGATAGAGAGCCGTTTATTATGTTCAACATAGTAGGGACAAGCACAGGAAGCAGCTCTTTCAGTAGTTTAGTTGGAATAGGGTCCAGTATGCAGCTTGAAGGTTTAGAGGCCATGATTATTTTCATCATTGTGTCAAGTGATATAGTACTGAAACACTTGACAATTATCATTGTCATTACTCATTTACCACGACTGCTTATCGTGACCTTGAAATATACTTGGTTGATCTTTTTCAATGTGAAGTTCACTTAATTCAGTCATATTTGCTTTTGCAATTATCAGTCTGTTGCTTTCAACATTGTCTTTCAAAAAAGGCATTTTAACTCCAAGTGAGTGACCTCGCCTCTTGAA
The DNA here is from genome assembly GCF_002021735.2 of Oncorhynchus kisutch. Taxonomy (NCBI): domain Eukaryota; kingdom Metazoa; phylum Chordata; class Actinopteri; order Salmoniformes; family Salmonidae; genus Oncorhynchus; species Oncorhynchus kisutch. The sequence continues at coordinate 40,468,712 of NC_034190.2, read as the reverse complement.
CTTTGATATGACTGACGGCTGGCCCTCACTACTTTCCATTCTTTCGAAAGGGGATGGAATTGTAAAGGCTCTTTACTGCTCCGTCACTTGTCATCCCACTGTATTCTGAGAACCCTGTCGCCCTGAAAGCCCTTCTTCTGTAGTTGAATACGAGTGTCTGGCACCTTATTAGACCTCTGTGCCCTATTACATGCCGTGGTACATGACTGTGCGTTTTTGTTTGAGCTTGGCCTCAATCACAAAAACCAACAGACCAGGCCACGATGGTCATAGGATCCCATAAAAAAATAACCCCATTTAGGTGGAATGAAACACTCACTCTGTTGTAAATTCAATTGCTTCGTTTCCTCTGCCTTTGTAGGCTCCCTAATAAAATGTAACTTTTGATAAGACACTTAAATTGTCATTTGTTTTACTTACTTTGCCTTCAGAAAGTATTCAGACCCCTTGACCTTTTCCTAATTTTGTAACTATACAGCCTTATTTTAATAATGAGTTAAATAAATCAATTTCAATGCACAATATCCCATAATGACAAAGCAAAAACAGGTTTTTAGATTACTTTTTTTGTGCAAATGAAAGAAACTATTTACAATCATTGGATTCCACCTGTGGTAAATTCAATTGATTTGAGCATGATTTGGAAAAGCATACACCTCTCTATATAAGGTCCCACAGTTGACAGTGTATGTCAGAGCAGAAACCAAGCCATGAGGTCGAAGGAATTGTCCGTAGAACTGCACAACAAGGTTGTGTCGAGGCACAGCTCTGGGGAAGGGTACCAAAAAATGTCTGCATCATTTGAAGCTCCTCAAGAACAGTGGCCTCCATTCTTAAATGTAAGAAGTTTGGAACCACCAACACTCTTCCTAGTGCTGGCTGCCTGTCCGAACTGAGCAATTGGGGGTGAAGGGCCTTGGTCAGGGAGGTGACCCTGACAGAACTCCAGAGTTCCTCTATGGAGATGTTGTCCTTCTAGAAAGTTCTCACAATCTCTGCAGCACTCCGCCAGACTGAAGCCACTCCACAGTAAAAGGCACATGACAGCCCACTTGGAATTTGCCAAAAGGCACCTAAAGGACTCTCAGACCATGAGAAACAAGATTCTCTGTTCTGATGAAACCAAGATTGAACTCTTTGGCCTGAATGACAAGCGTCACGTCTGGATGAAACCTGGCACCATTACGGGGAATCATGGTTGTGGCAACATGCTGTGGGGATGTTTTCAGCGGTAGGGACTGGGAGACTAGTCTTGATTGAAGGCAAAATTTAATGGAGCAAAGTACAGAGCTCCTCGATGAAAACCCGCTTAGGACCTCAGACTGGGGCGAAGGTTCACCTTCCAACAGGACAATGACCCTGAGCACACAGCCAAGACCATACAGGAGTGGCTTCGGAACAAATCTCTGAATGTCCTTGAGTGGCCCAGTCAGAGCCTGGACTTAAACCTGATCGAACATCTCTGGAGAGACCTGAAAATAGTTTTGCAGCAACGCTCCCAATCCAACCTGACAGAGCTTGACTGGATCTGAGGAGAAGAATGGGTTGAAACTCCCCAAATACTAGTGTGCCAAGCTTGTAGCGTCATACCCAAGGAGAATCAAGGCTGTAATCACTGCCAAAGGTGTTTCAACAAAGTACTGAGTAAAGGGTCTGAATACTTATTAAATGTGGTATCCATTTTTTTATATTTATTTTTATAAATTTGCAAAAATGTCTAAACCTGTTTTTGCTTTGTCATTATGGGGTATTGTGTGTTGATCAGGGGGGGTTTGATCAATTTTAGAATAGGGCTGTAACGTAACAATGTGGAAGGTCAAGGGGTCTGAATACTTTCTGAAGGCATTGTATACTACATTTGCTTCTAAAATGGCAAGTGAGGGTGGAAAAGCTATTTGATGGCCTGACATTTTGGCCTTATTAGAAGAAGTGCAACCTATCGTAATGACTCAGACATGAATGTCAGTCTGAGAATGCCTAACTGCATCTTGGTCCCATTTTCCCTTTGTATAGGGTTGTTTGTGGAGCTGTGTTCATTATGGCACTAGTTTTTAGATGTCATCTCGGTCATTTTGACAATAACTACACAAATTATTCAATTGACAAAAATGTGACTAACAGTGTTCTTTTAGTCAACAAAATTTCATTTAATTTTAGTCTACCCAGGCTACCTGGGGCAGGCAGGTAGCTTAGTGGTTAGAGCATTGGGCCAGTAACTGAAAGGTTGCTGGGTCGAATCCCCGAGCTGACAAGGTAAAGATCTGTCATTCTGCCCCCGAACAAGGCAGTTAACCCACTGTTCCCCGGTAGGCCGTCATTGTAAATAAGAATTTGTTCTTATCTGACTTGCCTAGTTAAATAAAGGTTTAAAAAAATGAACCTGTAGTGAATATAAATCACCTACTTCAATGTGTTCTACCAATATTTTTCTGCTTAACATTCTGTTCTCTTCCCAACAGTAGAAATATAAACATACAGTACCAGTCAAAGGTTTGGACACGTGCTCATTCCAGGGTTTTAATGATTAACATACAGTACCAGTCAAAGGTTTGGACACGTGCTCATTCCAGGGTTTTAATGATTAACATACAGTACCAGTCAAAGGTTTGGACACGTGCTCATTCCAGGGTTTTAATGATTAACATACAGTACCAGTCAAAGGTTTGGACACACCTGCTCATTCCAGGGTTTTTATGATTAACATACAGTACCAGTCAAAGGTGAATAAATCAAAACTATGAAATAACATGCACATGGGAATATAGTTGATATTCTTTAAAGTAGCCACGCCTTGACAGCTTTGCACACTTCTGTTATTCTCTCCACCAGCTTCATGAGGAATGCTTTTCCAACAGTCTTGAAGAAGTTCCCACATACAGCTCTGGAAAAAAATTGAAGCGACCACAAAATGATCTGTTTCTCTGGTTGGTCGCAAGCCATCAAACAAAGCCGAGCTGCTTGAATTTTTGCACCAGGAGTGGCATAAAGTCACCCAACAGCAATGTGGAAGAATGGTGGAGAGCATGCCAAGACGCATGAAAGCTGTGATTTGAAAATCAGGGTTATTCCACCAAATATTGATTTCTGAACTCTTCCTAAGTTAAAACATTAGTATTGTGTTTAAAAATGAATATAAACGTATTTTCTTTGCATTTTTCGCGGTCTGACAACACCATCTTTTTGTAATTTTGATCAAATATAAATTTTCTGCAAATAAATGCTCTAAATTACTTTTTTTTTATTTGGGAGAATTGTCCGTAGTTTATAGAATAAAACAAACATTTTCATTTTATCCAAACACATACCTATAAATTAGTAAAACCAGAGCTGTATGCTGAGCGCCTGTTGGCTGCATTTCCTTCACTCTGCGGTCCAACTCATCCCAAACCATCTCAATTTTTTGAGTTTTTGGGTTGAGGTCGGGTAATTTTAGAGGCCAGGTCATCTGATGCAGCACTCCATCACTTTCCTTGGTCAAATAGCCCTTACACAGCCTGGAGGTGTGTTGGGTCATTGTTATGTTGAAAAACAAATGAGCGTAATCCAGGTGGGATGGCGTATCAAACTAATTTTGAACCGTTGGCCGCATTCGGTCTTAAACCTGTTTTTTCACTCAAACCACCCACATTTTTTATTTGTTTGAGCTTTTTTCTTCTCTATTGGCATTTACTCTGATATATTCATAATAATGACTTTGATGCGTGATTTTGCCTGGCTCAGATAAAGGTAATTTCTCGTCTGGACACTGTTCGCTATGTATGGCGCAGGGGAGATTGCAATCCCAAAGTGAAGGTTTCTGAGGTTGGACAGGCGGACGACAACGCTTATTTTAACCCCCGCTGTTACAAACCAAATGGTAGCTTCGTAACGAGCCCCCCCCCCCCCCCCCCCCCCCCCCCCCCCCCCCCCCCCACACACACACTTTATGCAATTTCCACCTGAAGACATACCCAAATCTAACAACCTGTAGCTCAGGCACAGAAACAAGGATATGCATATTCTTGGTACCATTTGAAAGAAAACACTCTGAAGTTTGTGAATTGAATGTAGGAGAATATAACACAATAGATCTGGTTTAGATAAAACAATAAAAAAAAAACATACATTTTTTTTTACATCTTTAAAATGAACAAGATAAAACAAACATTCAGATAGGATGATGGGGACAATTTCAGTGAAAAATATGAGGGCAACAGTACTTGTGCAAAGTTTCAGAATGATAACTTCCAAAATGAGTGTGCTACATGACATTTATCATGAAGTCACCCAGGTGTCCCAGTAACCCAAATGTACCCAAGTGGCCAAATTGCTGAAGGTATACATTTATAAACAAATGACTATATATACAAAATACCAAAATGGTATTCTAACACCCCCCCCCATAAAATGTAGAAAAATACATTGAAAAAAAAATAGGGATTTTTTTATTATTATTGATAAAAAATATAAATAAAAATATAAAAATATATACACATTTACAAAATAACATGGGTAACTATTTACACACTTTCAATATTTGGAAGACCCTCAGTCCTCTATCAAATCTATTTATATAGCCCCAGCCTAAAACCCCAAACAGCAAGCAATGCAGGTGTAGAAGCACGGTGGCTAGGGAAAAACTCCCTAGAAAGGAAAAAACCTAGGAAGAAGCCTAGAGAGGAACCAGGCTATGAAGGGTGGCCAGTCCTCTTCTGGCTGTGCCGGGTGGAGATCACCGGGGTTGTAGAGGGTGCAACAAAACAGCACCTCGAGTAAAAATGGAACAGTTTAGGGTTCCATAGCCGCAGGCAGAACAGTTGAAACTGGAACAGCAGCAAGGCCGGGTGGACTGGGGACAGCAAGGAGTCATCATGGCAGGTAGTCCTGAAGCATGGTCCAAGGGCTCAGGTCCTCCGAGAGAAAGGAGAGAGAGAGAGAGAGAGAGAGAGAGAGAGAGAGCAGACTTAAATTCACACGACATCGGATAAGACAGGAAAAGTACTCCAGATATAACATACTGACCCTAGCCCCCACCCACTTTGCCATATAACCCCACCAACTTTGCCAAAACTCTAGACAATATTTTGCTGCTGATGCCAGATGCCATAGCAGTCTCTTTGCTGGTTGTACCAGTGGTTACATTTTGTCTCACAATCTGCATTGGCATCTGATGGTAGGGGATATCGGAGGGAAGATTCCACTCTGATTTTAGAGGGTTTGGGTTAAATGCGGAAGACACATTTCAGTTGAATACATTCAGTTGGACAACTGACTAGGTATCCCCCTTTTCCCCCCCTATTCCCTATCCACTGGTTTTTGGGGCTTTAGTTCTTTGAGGATACTGGGGTTGAGAAAGCGAGTAGATACATTCTTTTCTCCCTGAGTTTTGCCGCAGCACAGAGCTGGCATAATGTTATTATGGAAGTCCCAGCCGAAGCCCTGGCCTGTTTGATTGGCCCTGTCAAGGAACAGCTGAATTTCAGCCATGACTGATTTCCAGTCCCTCACTGCTAGTCCCTTTGACGGGCCTCTGCACACCCCCTGGCTGGGATTTGGGGATTTGCCTAACCAGAGGAGAGCGCTCTCGTTCACCACTCCAAATCCATCCACCCCAAATCTGGTGTGTGTGGGAGCAGGGAGACTTCCGTTATCCAGGATGAGCATGTGCAGCCCAGTCTTTCATGTGTTCTCTTTGCCCGCAGCTCTGCTTTCCACTAAGACGTTATCACTTCATATTTCACACATCTTTTATCTTGAGCGCTAACGTGCATGTTTTTATCTCATTTGGAAGTCTAGATAAGGCCTAACTCTGGTTGTGTGGCTGGCTTCTTGTATTTCTTTTTACATACAGGGAGACTATCGCCACTGTGACTGCTTCAGTGGAGAATTTATGACTTTCATAAGCAGAACCGTGATTATTGTTTTCTCTCATTTTAGGTAGGCCTATTTTTTTTGCAACTCAGATTAACAACCTTGTTTTTGCATAGGGATGTTGCACCCAGTCATTGATGTAGTAGGGTAGGATGATTAATTAATGATGGGTGGACAATGTGCTGTAAAGAAATGCCCTTAATCCCTGTGGATCCGCTGTAGAGTAAGGGCCAGGCAGGTCTCCATGTTAGGTGCTCATGTCAGGGTTTCTCTTATTAAGCCAAATATGGGTCTTTCACATTAGTGGTTTCTTGTTCATTGAGCACATAGTGGAACCTCTTGCAGCACAGAGAGAGAGCACGATCTTTCATTTCTGCAGTGATGACACTGAGCTGCGGATGCTGAGGCATGTCTGGGGTGATATTTAATTGGAGGGGAAACAAAAGCCCCATTGTCTCACCTCTCCTGAAAATAAGAGCTGCAATTAAGGCCAAATATTACTTTGGATTATTTAATTATGCATGCACAGTCACATCCAGTAAAATGGATTGGCTTTTTTTGTTTTTCAAGGTCTAAAACCCCCCCCCCCCCCCCCCCCGTAGTCATGTTTGTATCCTACATTGGCTACTCATTAAATTCTATGGATCATTAACTTGTTATGGCTGCAATCCCACTATCGGGATAAGTGTCATCAACAACTGCTGAATAGCATAGTGCTACATTCAATAAATATTACTGCAAATATTTATATTCATGAAATCACAAGTGCAATATAGAACAACACAGAGCTGTAGATCTTGAACACTTGATTGCTAACATGTAAGAGATGTTGGGACTATATCAACCAGTGACCTAATGAAACAAATACCAAAATATCATTTTTGGGTGGAATCTTCCTTTTAAGAATAGCTGGTACATCAAACAAATGCTACTCTGCATGGTGCATAGAGGTCTTTGTCTAAGTAGAGCCATACCCCTCTTTAGCTCAGTCAGAATACAGTGACTATGTCACCTTCCAGCTTGTACAAAGGGGCCTTAAATGGCATTTGGTTGTCAGGGTCTTTGAAGAGTTTGAACATCACATACCTTATTTAGGACAGGCAAGGGAATTGTGCTAGTTGAACCAAACCAAATCAATTTAGCAGTTTGTGAGCATGTTTCTCCATTTGATTTAGCCTAAATTCCTTCCATCCATATTCAAATGCAGAGCCATGTCCTCACTCAAGTTTGTGCACTCATTTCCCACATAACACTCTAAATGGCTTTTAAGTGTTGACGTTGTTTATTTTTTGTCAGTTGGCACAGTAAGATCTATAGTCTGGTAGACATTTTTAAAGGGTGGGAATAATGTACTTCATTGGGTGCATACTCAATCAAATGATGTTTATGTAGTAGCTAAAGTGCTCAGTATTCAGAGAGCATTTGAGGTTGTCTGCCAATTTATAAATGCCTCGGTCACTCTCCTTATTGTACTCTTAACTAAGTATTTGCATCCATAACGATTGCCAAGGTCAATCAGATGTTATTTCCCTAGTCCCTAGTTTATCTCTGGTTAAAAGTGGTACCAATGGTTGTGGCTAGGGACAATTGAGTACGCGGAGAGCTGTTGAACCTTAGCATTGAGAATGCTACAAATATCAAGTGTCATTGTCTGGTAAAGATTGGAATGAAACAAAGGTATAATCCCACACATTACTATGAGTTTCCCTCCCTCTTAACCATCAAGGAATTATTGTGATGTAAGGAAAAATAATAGCTACTTTCAACCTGTTGACTGAAATGAGGCAGGGGTGTTATAGGATTGAAGCTGGAAATGTCAATGACATTGTATTGACCGTTTTTTTAAATGCCGTATAAACAATGATAAAGTCAAGGCTAGGTAGTATTCAGACAGGAAACGCTCTTATAACACTCAGTAGGATACTCATTTAACGTTTATGGGTTCTAGGGCTGTTCCCGACCACAAAAAATCTTGGTCAACCGAGAGTCGTCTGTTCTAGATAGAAATGTTAAAACGTGTATTTTTCCCATTTTATAGTACCAGTCAAAGGTTTGGACACACCTAGTCATTCAAGGGTTTTTCTTTATTTGTGACCGTCTCAAATCGGTCTTATGTAGTAACATTTTAAATGTGTTAAATGCTTTTTTTACATTGGATAAAAGTAGAGACTCAGCTACAAAATGGTATATCATACACTACAGTTGAGGAACAATGGGAAAGTAATTTTGCTTTGACAGTTGATAAACTTGTAAACTCACTTGTGAGAGAATGGCCTTTGTTTTGGTAGTACTATTGGAGAGCCCTTTTGTCGACACCCAGATAATTGGCCCTCTTTCTGGGACTCACCCACAAACAGGACCACGCCTGACCTGCTGAGGAGTGACTGACTCCATCCTAGCTGGAGGGGTGCTCTCATCTTATCTACCAACATAGACAGGGCTCTAACTACTCTAGCTCCACAATGAAATAGGGTGCAGGCCAGGCAGCAGGCTGTTAGCCAGCCTGCCAGCATAGTGGAGTCTGCCACTAGCACAGTCAGTGTAGTCAACTCAGCTATCCCCATTGACACCGTGTCTGTGCCTCGACCTAGGTTGGGCAAAACTAAACATGGCGGTGTTCACCTTAGCAATCTCACTAGGTTAAAGACCTCCTCCATTCCTGTCATTATTGAAAGCGAGCATGATACCTCCCATCTCAAAATAGGGCTACTTAATGTTAGATCCCTTACTTCAAAGGCAATTATAGTCAATGAACTAATCACTGATCATAATCTTGATGTGATTGGCCTGACTGAAACATGGCTTAAGCCTGATGAATTTACTGTGTTAAATGAGGCCTCACCACCTGGCTACACTAGTGACCATATCCCCCGTGCATCCCGCAAAGGCGGAGGTGTTGCTAACATTTACGATAGCAAATTTCAATTTGAGCTTCTATTCATGAAATCTATGCAGCCTACTCAATCACTTTTTATAGCTACTGTTTACAGGCCTCCTGGGCCATATACAGCGTTCCTCATTGAGTTCCCTGAATTCCTATCGGACCTTGTAGTCATAGCAGATACTATTCTAATCTTTGGTGACTTTAATATTCACATTAAAGTCCACAGACCCACTCCAAAAGGCTTTCGGAGCCATCATCGACTCAGTGGTTTTGTCCAACATGTCTCTGGACCCACTCACTGTCACAGTCATACTCTGGACCTAGTTTTGTCCCATGGAATAAATGTTGTGGATCTTAATGTTTTTCCTCATAATCCTGGACTATCGGACCACGATTTTATTACGTTTGCAATTGCAACAAATAATCTGCTCAGACCCCAACCAAGGAGCATCAAAAGTCGTGCTATAAATTCACAGACAACACAAAGATTCCTTGATGTCCTTCCAGATTCCCTATGTCTACCCAAGGACGCCAGAGAACAAAAATCAGTTAACCACCTAACTGAGGAACTCAATTTAACCTTGCGCAATACCCTAGATGCAGTTGCACCCATAAAAACTAAAAGAAACTAGCTCCCTGGTACACAGAAAAGCTCTGAAGCAAGCTTACAGAAAATTGGAATGGAAATGGCGCCACACCAAACTGGAAGTCTTCCGACTAGCTTGGAAAGACAGTACCAAAGAGCCCTTAATGCTGCTCGATCATCCTATTTTTCTAACTTAATTGAGGAAAATAAGAACAATCCGAAATTCCTTTTTGATACTGTCGCAAAGCTAACTAAAAAGCAGAGGATGGCTTTCACTTCAGCAGTGATAAATTCATGAACTTCTTCTTTGAGGAAAAGATCATGATTATTAGAAAGCAAGTTACGGACTCCTCTTTAAATCTGCGTATTCCTTCAAAGCTCAGTTGTCCTGAGTCTGCACAACTCTGCCAGGACCTAGGATCAAGAGAGACACAAGTGTTTTAGTACTATATCTCTTGACACAATGATGAAAATAATCATGGCCTCTAAACCTTCAAGCTGCATACTGGACCCTATTCCAACTAAACTACTGAAAGAGCTGCTTCCTGTGCTTGGCCCTCCTATGTTGAACATAATAAACGGCTCTCTATCCTCCAGATGTGTACCAAACTCACTAAAAGTGGCAGTAATAAAGCCTCTCTTGAAAAAGCCAAACCTTGACCCAGAAAATATAAAAAACTATCGGCCTATATCGAATCTTCCATTCCTCTCAAAAATGTTAGAAAAGGCTGAGCAGCAACTCACTGCCTTCCTGAAGAAAAACAATGTATACGAAATGCTTCAGTCTGGTTTTAGACCCCATCATAGCACTGAGACTGCACTTGTGAAGGTGGTAAATGACCTTTTAATGGCATCAGACCGAGGCTCTGCATCTGTCCACGTGCTCCTAGACCTTAGTGCTGCTTTTGATACCAACCCTTAAAGAGATCAAATAAATGTATTTATATAGCCCTTCGTACATCAGCTGATATCTCTAAGTGCTGTACAGAAACCCAGCCTAAAATCCCAAACAGCAAGCAATGCAGGTGTAGAAGCACGGTGGCTAGGAAAAACTCCCTAGAAAGGCCAAAACCTAGGAAGAAACCTAGAGGAACCAGGCTATGTGGGGTGGCCAGTCCTCTTCTGGCTGTGCCGGGTGGAGATTATAACAGAACATGGCCAAGATGTTCAAATGTTCATAAATGACCAGCATGGTCAAATAATAATAATCACAGGCAGAACAGTTGAAACTGGAGCAGCAGCACGGCCAGTTGGACTGGGGACAGCAAGGAGTCATCATGTCAGGTAGTCCTGGCATTGAATAGAAAAAATAATAATAGTTCTCAAGTTTTTGCCTGCCAAATCAGTTCTGTGATACTCACAGACATTATGTTAACAGTTTTGGAAACTTTAGAGTTTTCTATCCAATATCCTATCCTATCTTCTGGGCCCGAGTAGAAGGCAGTAATTTGGGCATGCTTTTCATCCAAAATTCCAAATGCTGCCCCCTACCCTAGAGAAGTTAAGACCAGGTCAGTCAATCAGGAAAATGTCAAGAACTTTGAAAGCTTCTTCAAGTGCAGTTGCAAAAACCATCAAGCGCTATGATAAAACTGGCTCATGAGGACCGCCGCAGGAAAGGAAAACCCAGAGTTACCTCTGCTGTAGATAAACCATTACTAAAGGACAACAATGAGAAGAAGACTTGCTTGGGCCAAGAAACACGAGCAATGAACATTAGACTGGTGGGAAACAAATGTAATCCAAATGTTAGATTTTTGGTTCCAACCTCTGTCTTTGAGACGCAGAGTTGGTGAACTGCTGATCTCTGCATGTGTGGTTCCCACCATGAAGCATGGAGGATGTTTGATGGTTTGGGGGTGCTTTGCTCGTGACACTGTCTGGGATTTATTAACAATACAAGGCACACTTAACCAGCATGGCTACCACAGCATTCTGCAGCTATACGCCATCTCATCTGGTTTGCGCTTAGTGCCACTATCATTTGTTTTTCAACATAACAATGACCCAAAACACACCTCAGGCTTTGTAAGGGCTATTTGACCAAGAAGAAGAGTGATGGTCTGCATCATGTAACCTGGCCTCCACAATCACCCGACCTCAACCCAATTGAGATGGTTCACACCGCAGAGTGAAGGAAAAGCAGCCATATGTGGAACTCCTTCAAGACTGTTGGAAAAGCATTCCTCATGAAGCTGGTTAAGAGAATGCCAAGAGTGTAAAAAGCTGTCAAGGCAAATGGTGGCTACTTTGAAGAATCTCAAATATATTATATTTTGATTTGTTTAACTTCTTATGGGCAAGTGTAATACATAAAAATAAAGCCTAACTTCTTGTTAATCCAGCCGCGGTGTCAGAGTTCAAAAGGCTTTACTGCGAATGCAAACCATGTGATTATCTGAGGACAGCTCCCTGCATACAAACACATGAAAAACATATTTCAACCAGGCAGGTGTGACACGAAAGTCAGAAATGGCGATATAAAAAATGCCTTACCTTTGATCTTCTGCTGGCACTCCAAGGTCCCAGTTACATCACAAATGGTCCTTTTGTTCGATAATGTCCTTTTATATCCATAAAAACTCAGTTTAGCTGGTGCGTTTCAGTCAATAATCCACCTAGTTTCCCTCCATCAAAATGCATACAAAATGAATCCCAAACGTTACTAATAAAATTTTCCAAACAAGTCAAACAACGTTTATAATCAAACCTTACGTACCCTAATACATAAATAAACAATAACATTTAAGACGGAGAATCGTTATTGTCTTTACCGGAGAAAAATACCAAAGAACGCACTCTCTTCCCCGCGCTTGGAAACACTACAGCCAAAATGGGAGCCACCTAGAAAAACATAAATTTCTGGTTAATTTTTCCAAAAAACTGCCTGAAATTATTTTTAAAGAGCACCAGGAACTGTAATCTGGGAGGTCTTGGCCTTGTGATTTAAAGTGATATCCACTGAAAATAGAGGTAGGCTGAATTTTAAACATTTTTGAGGTGGTTTGTCCTCTGTTTTGCCTGCCATATCAGTTCTGCTATACTCAGACATAATTTTAACAGTTTTAGAAACTTTAAATCTACAAATTATGCATATCCTAGCTTCTGGGCCTGAGTAACAGGCAGCTTACATCCGGACGTCAAAATACTGCCAGAGGTTAACACTTTTTTGGTTACTACATGATTCCATATGTTATTTAATAGTTTGATGTCTTTACTATTGTACAATATAGAAAATGGTAAAAATGTACTTTTGACTGGTATTGTAGACACCCTATGTTTTTTTTGCCTTTTAAGGCAGGGATGTAATTGAGTACTTGAACGGATGGTAAAGAATTCAAACATCACACAGTTCTTTCACATTAACTAGAGCTGGGACCATAAACCAAACATCACACTGACATTGCCCTCATACGAAGCAATTTTGATTGTCGGTAATTTCAGTGGTGATTAGGCTGCACAACGTTGTCTGCTAATTTATTTTTCTAAAACCATTATTTGGTCAACAGTATTGTGTATTAACTTGCTTCTTGCAATGAAAATATCTTCCCTGTTTTGCTGCTGGCTCTTATTCCCGCTTCCCCCCCTCTGCACCCAGAGTAAAGGGAGAGATGCATACTGACAGTTCAGCAACATTATAAATATGCGTCTCGGCTTTGTGAGTAACAACAATTTTTCAATTATCACATAACATCACTTTACAAACACAGTATGTAATTAGATGACGCATCAATGGATTGACTAAATGGGGTCAGCCCTAATGGGTACCATACAAAGATGATTGAGTTTAACATGGCATATCATGTAATTGAATTTGAGTGTGATATTGAACAGGTTTGCGTTGTTTTGTACTGAACTTTGTGTTTGGAAGTCTGCGCTGGTTTGTCCACTTGGATGTCAAGCTCCATAAAATGTATGGTCCACTTGATTCATTCTGTGCAATTTATTTTCAACCATACATTTTAATTTACTCGTATTCATATTCAGATCCTTGTTAAGTCTTAATGACTCCATTACATTGAACTCAGTCTGGCGTCTGGAGTCTTTGCCAGCCTCTGAGGGAGGATCAGCTCTCATACTTTCCTTTAAGTTTAATCATGCTAGTAAAGCAACAAAAAAAGTGCTTCAAACCTCTCAGTATTCTAAGTTTGCACATTTCTTGGCATAACTGAAATATCTTAGATTTGATACTTTGGTCTTTCCAGTCCTCCTGGACTACCTTGTCATCTTAATTGTTTTCTTAGCCTCATTATTAGTAGGCACATTGGTGCAGGGAGAGACTTTAGCCCCACAGATGGCCCGTGCCCTGCCTGACTCATTCAGAGATATACAGTCACAGGGAGGATGGTGCTGAGGCCAGGAAAGATGGGGATTTATGCTTCGGAAGGATGAATCATCTCCTTTCAGCAGAGTGGCGACACCCCCTCCATTTGCCAATTCACCTCACAGCTATAGAATATGTAGTAGCAGCTGTGTGTTTGGAAATAATGATGAAGGGTTGAGGGTGTACAGAGACTGTGTAATTACCGGGGCCCTGGCAGTAAATTCTCTGACCCCAGGATTGTGGAATTTGTGGCGCTCCGCTCATCTGGATATGAGGATAACTTTTTTTCAATGGTAGCTTTACTGTCTGATTTTAGCGAGCTTACCAGGGAGCGCGTACTCTGCTCGCTGTAAGGTGTGTACCATCTTGACGGGGGCTTTATTGAGCGCCTTCTCCTGGTTGACTTTTGAGCCAATGAGGCGTGTGTGTCTTAGACTGTCTTTGCTATTGGTCTCAGTGACTCCTGGGGTCGGCTAGTCATTCTGCTGTACGGCGGTATGATAGTGATGCTTTGTTCTGTGTGGGGGGGGGGAATAATTGCAGCTCCAAGTTTTACCAGCGTACTCTGAAAGCTCAGGGCCTTTTCTGCTCACACGCACCTTCAGACCGAGAGCACCCCTTCAGAGTCCAATGGTTGACCTCCCACCTGAAGTCAATTTCTGATAAACTGCCACATCAGGGGATGACTGAGCGAGAAGTAATTTCATGCATAATTGTGTTTTGGGTGGTAGAACCAGAAGAGTGGGGGAGATATGAAGTCATCATGAGCAGGCTGTTTTTTCCCTCTAATTGGATAACGAGGAGGAAGACTGGAAGTTTGATCCAAATCACAGAGATGTTGTTTGCCTGTTCATTGAGTGGTGTCAATGGGTATTAAACATGTTGATTTTTTAGATATGATGGTGATTACATATGATTGTAATTACCACTGGCGTTGTCCTTACTGTTTGATATCTCATGTTGATTACCGAGCAGTTATGACAGGATGCTTTTTGTCAAAGTAATTGCTCCACTTCTCTGAGCATTCACATTAGGGCCAGGACAGTGCCAGTATTGTGATGCTCCTTAGTACTGTGGCATGGAAACAAAACCCAAAGGGAATTGAACTTCTTTAGGAAAACAGCCCTAGTGTTGTAAACAAACATGTTATCATCCAGAGTCTCCTTTCTTTCTCTCCCTTCTGGACTACTTGGGTGTAGCATCTCTCTTCTCCTTTGATCGCTACAAAAGAGGCTCGCTTTTGTTGTGTGGTGCAAACCGCTCAATTGGTAATCTAACACTCGGGGTCATACACTGACATGGCTTCCAAGATGTTGCTTCAACAACAGCCTGTAAGCAGGTGGCAGTTGATTATTATCCTCCTTTAACGTCATCTTATAGATGATCCTTTCATCCAGATGGATTTGGCTACCCATGGAGCCGTTTTATAGAGAAAGGGGAGGTGTAGGGATGAACAGTTAAGTCATACAAAGCTATAAGATGGCGAGGGCGCCGTGCAGCTTCTCATCGTGATCAGCGCATGAACTCTCAAAATATCCAATGACTCGACATGGATGCTTCCCCACTGTGCACTTCACTGTTTGCAGACGGTCGTCAAACCTGCATTTTAATAAGGCGCCTCTATAGGTTTGGTATTATGGGCTCAGTTTGTCTTTTAGGATTTTATATAGTATTTGGCAGGGTGTTGTGATGTGTAAAAAGCCTTTTTTGGAATAATTAGGCGTAGTGAGTTTTAAAACCCAGCTCCATTTCACTGGCCAAATGTGGTGTGTTTGTCTGCAGTGTAGTTGCTGTAGCGCCATTCTCATGTTCCCCCACAGATTTTTGTCATAAACACCCTTAACCAATATTTGTTTCCTTTCTGCCCCCATAAGTCTTCCACTCCCTGGGAGACTGCTCAGCTCCTCGGAGGCAAGAATGCCTCTGGTGTGCTCCTCAAAAGAAGACTCTTAAGTTGGAGGATTTGACTGCCGGCTCAAGCTTTTATTTTGTTATGGGGAAGGGTTCCTGTGCCCAACTGGAAATGTTCCTTCTCTGCTTGGTTGTGTTTGTTCACTGGCTCCTTCAGCAGAGTGCTGTAGGTGTTTTTCTATTTGATTGTTTACTATCCACAGGGAGGCATCTCAGAGTTGTTTACTTTCCCCTGCTTTGTTCAAATGTCACATCCGCTTAGATGGGGAGACTGGGGAGAGGAGGCTAAGCTCTACTTGATGGGTCTAGTTCTGCAGCCCCACTGTGAGAAAAAGCCTGCTCTTAAAGCTGGAAGTCTTAAATAAGAAAGGAGCATAGCAGTTTGCTTTGAACTTTAACCTAGACATAATCCTGCAATCATCTTGTTGAACTCAATCTCTGCCTCTACGTTCATTGTTTATAGGTAAAGTTGGATTATAGCTTCCCTGTAGTGGTTGTTTGAAGACGGAACAAAAATATAAAACCTAAATGCAAGGATTTAAAGGTATTATTGAATTACAGTTAATGTACGGAAATCAGTCCATTTAAATGAATTAGGTCCTAATCTATGGAGTACATATAACTTTTAAAAAAGGTAGGGCTAAGGATCAGAACACCAGTCAGTATCTGGTGTGACCACCATTTGCCTCATGCAGTGCGACAACATTTCCTTCACAGAGTTCAGGCTGTTGATTGTGGCCTGTGGAATGTTGTCCCTCTCCTCTTCCATGGCTGTGTGAAGTTGCTGGATATTGGCGGGAACTGAAACATGCTGTCGTACACGTCAGATCCACAGATCCATGCGACATGGGGCCGTGTATTATGCTGAAACGTGAGGTCATGGCGGTGGTTGAATGGCACGACAATGTCTCTGACTCAAAATGCCATCGATAAGATGGATTTGTTTTTCCTTGTCCGTAGCTTATGCCTTCACAACGTTGACATTAGCAAAGTGCTCGCCCACACGACAGCATACACGCTGTCTGCCATTTGCCTGTTACAGTTGAAACTGGGATTCCGCTGTGAAGAGCACACTTCTCCAGCATGCCAGTGGCCAACGAAGATGAGCATTTGCCCACTGAAGGCATTTACGTCGTCAAACTGCAGTCAGGTCACGACGACGAGCATGCAGATGAGCTTCCCTGAGACGGTTTCTGATGATTTGTGCAGATATTCTTCGGTTGTGTTGAAGCCAGATGTGGAGTTTCTGGTCTGGCAAGGTTACGTGTGGTCTGCGGCTGTGAGTGTGGTTGGACATACTACCAAATTCTCCAAAACAACGGAGGCAGCTTATGGTAGAGATTCTTTCAATTTTCTTGCAACAGCTCTGGTGGACAACTGCACAATTTAGTGGCCTTTTTATTTTCTCCAGCACAAGGTGCACCTGTGTAATGATCATGCGGTTTAATCAGCTTCTTGATATGCCACACCTGTCAGGTGGATGTATTATCTTGGCAAAGGAGAAATGCTCACTAACAGGAATGTTAACAAATGTGGGGACAACATTTTAGAGAAACTTTTTGTGTGTGTGGACAATTTCTGGGATCTTTTTTATTTCAGCTCATGAAGCATGGGACCAACACTTTACATTGCGTTTACATTTTTTGGAGTGTAAATAAATTCTGTGCTATCAGGTCTGCATGCATAAGCAAGTTAAAGTGAAACAATCGCATGTCATTTTGCATGTTTTTTAGACTTTGACTTAATATCCCAGACAACCTTTTCCCACTGACTTAAATGCTGAGGAGTGGAATTAATTGACACTTTTTTAGTCTCTGTCATTCATTGTTCACAAGGGCTTACTTTCATCTCAAATGGCTTAATCTAGTTTTCGTCTGTCATTCCCCATTTCATGCTAATTTCAAAACTGCTCATTGAAGTCTAGGGTGAGGTTTGCCAGGAAGGCTTTTATTGATAGTCCTTTGTTACAAAATTATTAAATTTGATAATGAATAATAATAAAAAAAAACATTTCATTGGAGGCAATCTGCATAAAGCATAGGTCAAACATTTTAATAATCAAAATGTTGGGCGGTAAAGTTGCTTTTATCGCAGAGCATGCTTCTACCCTGATATTGTGCATCTAATAAAAATACCTTTTTATTTTCTTGGACTGGCTCAGTGCAATTTCTCGGGAATGCAGCACATCCCTGTAGAGAACGCTTGTGTAACTGTTCTTATGGGGACTTTTGAGATCAGGGGGCTTTAGAATTGCTTCCAAACTGTCCTCTGGTTCCCAAGAGTATGGCTTTATTGTATGTAGCCATGTCTTTAGTGTTTGGTCAATGTGGTTCCTTGATCAGTGTTTGGCTACTTTCAAATGAGCTGTGAGTTTAGGCGGTGCCCAAGCTCCTTGATGTGTTCCTGTGACTTTCTGGTTTCATTGAGTGTCAGTAAAGAGTCTAGATGAGCTGGCCTCATTGAGAGGGACTGGCTGCTCACATCACTCTGCTTCACCCTCTCAAAGGAAGGGCCACAACACATTTTGGCAACAGCTTTATTCATAACCTTGTTTTGTTTATGAAACTGCAATCTATCGAGTGTGAAATGTTTTTTTTTTAAATAGAATTTGCCCGCTCTGCATGCTCCACTGCCAGCCGTCGATGCCTGTACCATGAGGCTAAACAACCATTTTATTTTTCATTAGCCGTGTACACATTTGTTTAAAGTTTGGTCATGCAGTGCAGGGACTTGCTGAGCGACGTTCTGAAACTCTTGTAAGCCTATGTGTTTTCTTTGTTTTCGAACTGCGCTGACCTCCAGAGGTCCTGAACATGCTTAGCAAGCACTCTAACCCCCTCAATCTGTCTCTCATTGGGCCAGGCTACTGCTGAACTGTTCCATGTGTGCATTGTCCATGACTGAGCTCATAGTTCTGTTTCTGCTGAGCGCCAGAAAGCAAAACCATGCAAATCTAACTGTGCCAAATACAACAAGTGTAGACTTTAAGGTGAAAAGATTACTTACGAGCCTTTTCCAAACAATGCAGTTAGAAAGTAAGACGATAAACAAATATAATAGTTACACAAGGTAACACAATAACAATAACGAGGTTATATATAGACTGCCCCCCCACCTGCTAAGCGCGCTTCTACCACAAAGCCAAAAGACTGCTGAAAAGTTAATAGGCTACCTGGACATTCTGCTTTTCACCCGCTACGTACCTGTACATATTACCTCATTCAAATCACCCCAACTACCTCGTACCACAGTACACGGACTCCATACCGGTGAGGGGCCCCTGCATTGCGGGTCAGTGTGGAGGATGTGTTGTTGCCTGCCCTCACCGCCTTGGGGCGGCCTGTCAAAGTCCAGTATCCAATTGCAGAGGGAGGTGTATAATCCCAGGGTCCTTAGTTCCCTCCAAGCTCATCACTAACCTATGGTGTTGACTACAGCTCAGTGTTCAATCAACAGCATTCTCATGTTGGTGTTCCATTTGTCCAGGTGGGAAAGGACAGTGTGGAGTGCAACCGAGATCGAGTCATTGCTGGATTTGTTGGGGCGATATGCGAATTGGAGTGGGTCTGGGATGATAATGTTGTGAGCCACTACCAGCCTTACAAAGCATTTCATGTCTACAGATATGATTGCTACGTGGCTATTTAGTTAGACAGTCCCTGTGCCCAAGAACATCAAGGTAACTTATGGTGGTCTGCTTGAAACATGGGTATTACAGACTCGGTCAGGGAGAGTTTCAAAATGTCAGGGAGCGATAACAAAATGATTTGATGATCGACTCAAGTCAGACCGCTTGTGAATGCGTCAGATGGTAGCGTCAGTCTGCCTCTGAGTGAGTTAGAGGAATTGTTATATGTTCACATTCTTATTTGGTCATTTTAAAGTGAATGTAATAGCATAACTGGGCAGTCAATATAGCAGTAAAACTGAATTGAAAGTCAGCGGGTTCTAGAGTCTATTTAAGCAATAAGGCCCGAGGGGGTGTGGTATATGGCCAATATACCACGGCTAAGGACTGTTCATAAGCACAACGCAACGCGGAGTGACTGGACACATCCCTTAGCTGTGGTATATTGGCCATATGTCGCAAACCCCCAAGTTGCCTTATTGCTATTATAAACTGGTTACCAAAGTAATTAGAGCAGTAAAAATAAATATTTTGTCATAGCCATGGCCGTATACCACGGGTGTCAGCCAATCGGCATTCAAGGCTTAACACTCAGTTTATAATTAGTTTCAAACCTTTCCTTTTTAAAAGACAGTCTTACATGTCCATTACTTTCGTTACTTGCCTTGGGGCTACAGCAATAAGAATCCACGGAAGACTTTTCAGACTTAGCCCTAGTGTCCTTTTACAGGAACACTCTGTTTTATTACTCTTTGTCTTTCTGTCAATCTGGAGCAAATAAACCAGACCGATTTTTATTTATTTGTATTTTTAGTCTGTTCTCTCCCCAGGCTAGGCCCAAATATAGCAGAACTAGGCTATATGCTATTGAACAGGTATTGAAAATATGGTATTGAGGGAGCGCATTCAAAGGACAATTTTAGAAGCACTAACGATTTTGGCAAACTTGAGAGTTGGGATTCAGAAATGTTTCAATGCCTTTTCAAATGGCTTTGATTCCGTTGTACCCATGAACAGGGTTGGAAATTAACACCCGCCAAATGCAGATAGACTTTGTCATTCACGGATAAGAATGCATTTTTCACCAGCCACGTTGCCAAGTGGTCACACAGAGCAACTTTAAAAAATGTATTTATATCCAAAGCTCACAGAAGTTGGTTCGAAACGCAACTAAAGTGTGACTTTGTCCTTGTGTTTCTTGACTACGAAGACCTCGCAGTCTGAGATTTTTCTTTCATCAGACAAGTGATGGTCAGTGTAACGGCCCATCCCTTAAAGGGCCAGCTGAACATTTTTTGTCTCGCGTAATGATTGAGCATGGATCACTCCCGAAAACTTTTATTTACAAACCTTTTAGTCATTGTTCACTTAGATTTGTGTGCTTCTACATTTCTACTTAGGAGCGCATCATGGCAGCGTAGAGCCCTAAACCATAATCATAAATAAGCCCTTTCACTCAGCATTTTGTGGCAGGGCAGGCACTTTTAACCAAACACATTTGGTTAAAAGAAGCAGGTCACACATTTTTTTATGAATAGAGTAGATTTAAAATCTGCCTGTCACAGTGCCTGGTAGACCAAAAAGTAAATTTCCCACCTTGCCCATGAACAACAAATATGGATATCATAATTATGTCTGTGCTCTGCAGATGGCTTTACATAGCTTGTCATTTTTCATGTGTTGATTTGAATAGACAGTTGCTAAGATCCTTGCTTATTGACATGATGGCAGTATGCCCCACCTAGGAACTGAAGCGGCAGCCATCTGTTATTGTTACCCAACAACTACAGCCAGCTGGCTTGTTTTGAAAAGTAAAAAATTGACATTTTTAGTTAGACATTAATTAGTTTTGTTCATAATTTGACAGATTTTTCATGGTGCTGTGATTTTAACGACGTTCCGTGGATACTTGTTTATCTCTGGAAGCCATGCACATGATCAGATATAAGTTTGTTGCTGTTTCAGCAAGTGTTTACACACTGAAATTATGCAGATTTTATTTTATTGCTCATTCTGTTGACTTGGCGGAATCATTAGCTCGATTTGGTATTCATCACATACTGATCTTATGAGCATAGTTTTTCTTTCCCGCTCTTGTTCATGCAAACACCACTAAATCAGCGGTGACAGAACCTCATCAAGCCTGTATACTGGTGAGTTAGTAATTACAGTTAACATTTAAATCCAGAATGATCTACTAATTTCCTGTAGCATCGGCACAATATTACCATCAAACATCCATAAAATGCAATTACTTGATGGATCGTTGAGCACGGAGTGCATTAATTTAACCGTGTCGTGTATAGGAATACAGCCCATTCGCCAACACGTCTTCTCGTCCAGCTTCTGTTTCTGTTGGACACTGCAGTATTATAGTAAACCAGTGTCACTCTTCCGCCATATGTGACTTGTTTCAGGAAACTAGGCGTATGTCGCACGTCACTACTTCACAGTACAGCCATTTGAAAGTAAACAGTTTTTTTTATCAAAATGCATTTTTGTGCCTTCTGGAACATATGAACTTTCATGTGCCTTAATAACTACCTTGTATTCCATCCATAAATACGAAGACAATTTTTTAATTTACGAGCCTAGTTGGTTTAGCCATAGAAAAAGTGAGGAACCTTCCCACTAGCCATGATTGGCTGACATAATGGATGGACATGTGGCGATGAGTTTGGATTGGTCTGCCATGTAGCATGCTTCTGTCTATAACGTTAGCTGTTCAGTATGTGTTGACAGTCCTTTCTGCCGTGCCGTTTTTTTAAAAGATATAACGTTAGCCATTGAGAACTAAAGTTTTGGTACTTTTCTCAACCTTAATGCTCTGAATTTAGCAGGCTCTATCGACAAATCAGTAGGAAAAAGTGAATGGCTACTTTCTGCACAAGCCACGGTCAATGTGAACCGGAGGTACTTAACACAAAACTACAAACAAAATGGAGTTCATTTAAATGGTTCCAGTCTGCCATGAAGCGTTCATCCATGTATACGGGTAAGAGTCTAGCTACATTTTCCAGATATACACTGCTCAAAAAAATAAAGGGAACACTTAAACAACACAATATAACTCTAAGTCAATCACACTTCTGTGAAATCAAACTGTCCACTTAGGAAGCAACACTGATTGACAATACATTTCACATGCTGTTGTGCAAATGGAATAGACAACAGGTGGAAATTATAGGCAATTAGCAAGACACCCCCAATAAAGGAGTGGTTCTGCAGGTGGTGATCACAGAACACTTCTCAGTTCCTATGCTTCCTGGCTGATGTTTTGGTCACTTTTGAATGCTGGTGGTGCTTTCACTCGTGGTAGCATGAGACAGAGGCTACAACCCACACAAGTGGCTCAGGTAGTGCAGCTCATCCAGGATGGCACATCAATGCGAGCTGTGGCAAGAAGGTTTGCTGTGTCTGTCAGCGTAGTGTCCAGAGCATGGAGACGCTACCAGGAGACAGGCCAGTACATCAGGAGACGTGGAGGAGGCCGTAGGAGGGCAACAACCCAGCAGCAGGACCGCTACCTCCGCCTTTGTGCAAGAAGGAGCACTGCCAGAGCCCTGCAAAATGACCTCCAGCAGTCCACAAATGTGCATGTGTCTGCTCAAACGGTCAGAAACCGACTCCATGAGGGTGGTAATGAGGGCCCGACGTCCACAGGTGGGGGTTGTGCTTACAGCCCAACACCGTGCAGGACGTTTGGCATTTGCCAGAGAACACCAAGATTGGCAAATTCGCCACTGGCGCCCTGTGCTCTTCACAGATAAAAGCAGGTTCACACTGAGCACATTTGACAGACGTGACAGAGTCTGGAGACTCCGTAGAGAACGTTCTGCTGCCTGCAACATCCTCCAGCATGACCGGTTTGGCGGTGGGTCAGTCATGGTGTGGGGTGGCATTTCTTCGGGAGGGGCGCACAGCCCTCCATGTGCTCGCCAGAGGTAGCCTGACTGCCATTAGGTCCCGAGATGAGATCCTCAGATGCCTTCTGAGACCATATGCTGGTGCGGTTGGCCCTGGCTTCCTCCTAATGCAAGACAATGCTAGACCTCATGTGGCTGGAGTGTGTCAGCAGTTCCTGCAAGAGGAAGGCATTGATGCTATGGACTGGCCCGCCCGTTCCCCAGACCTGAATCCAATTGAGCACATCTGGGACATCATGTCTTGCTCCATCCACCAACAGACTGTCCAGGAGTTGGCGGATGCTTTAGTCCAGGTCTGGGAGGAGATCCCTCAGGAGACCATCCGCCACCTCATCAGGAGCATGCCCAGGCGTTGTAGGGAGGTCATACAGGCACGTGGAGACCACACACACTACTGAGCCTCATTTGGACTTGTTTTAAGGACATTACATCAAAGTTGGATCAGCCTGTAGTGTGGTTTTCCACTTTAATTTTGAGTGTGACTCCAAATCCAGACCAGAGGGTTGATAAATTTGATTTCCATTGATAATTTTTGTGTGATTTTGTTGTCAGCACATTCAACTATGTAAAGAAAAAAGTATTTAATAAGAATATTTCACTCATTCAGATCTAGGATGTGTGATTTTAGTGTTCCCTTAAACTTATACACTGCTAAAAACAATTTTATCACATGGCCTCACATGAATCCTTAAAGAGATGGGTGGGACTAAGGCTTAAGAGGGTGTGAACGATGATGAATGGATATAGACGAACTCTCCAGTAGGTGTAACAAAAAATATTCAAGGACCATTTTCTCAAAACTGGGGTTACATGTTTTTCAACTTTCAAAGCAGAATTTACTTCCATTTCTTTCTCAACTACAGTGTATGATATACCATTTTGTATTTACTTTTATCCAGCGTAATTTTATTTATTTTTTAAATCTAAATTAGCTACATAAGTCACATGAGCATGCAGTGAGAAGGGGAATAGGCTCTGTGTGCACAGTCCTGCCTAGTGGGTGGGGCCTCCCCCCGAGTGCCATTGAGTCGTATGGAAAGTAGCCAAGACTGGGTCCACTGGTAGAGCCTTGGCTGATGGTCCGTAATCTCCCATGGGTCTCCTAAAGCCTGCTGTAATGCTTCAACTCCAAGTAATCCAACTGGAACATCCCATAAGTGACCATTATCAAGCTAGTTCTGGTGTATGTATTTGTAATCCTGTTATTCAAATGTTTCATTTAGGTGGCAACTCAGAATATTACTCCTAACCTCCTCTTCTAGAGTTGACACTTGCATTTGTTCTCTTCCATACCTGCTTTTGAAGGCGTTTCACTCTTATGCAGGAGTCGCGACTCCAGTATGGATTTGTTGCTAGTTGGTCCCCATTGACTTCATTTGCCATTTATTAGCAATACTTTTTCTATGTAAAAAAAAAATGGCTGAAATGGCAATAAGACATGCCATAGGTGTGTAAAGTCGGACAGTTGGGAATCAACAAATCCATGCAGGATAACCTGAAGACAATCAAGAATATTGGCCAACCTTGAACCCCAGGTGTACGGTTTGCTCTAGTAATCACAGGCCCTGCAGTCTATTTTGTTTAACTATTCAATGAGCTCAGAACATTGACTTTGACTGATAAATTTGCAGAAGTTAAAGCAATTTATGTATTTTTTAACTTGCTTTTACCAAAGGTAAAGGCAGAACCAGATGTAGGCTATTTATTGTGACTAGCTTTTTTATTTTTTTTTATTTAAAGTTTTCTTGTTTTTCAATCAACCAACAAAACACATTCCACATTCACAGATGTGACAGGCTTTAAAAACACATTCCACATTCACAGATGTGACAGGCTTTAAAAACACATTCCACATTCACAGATGTGACAGGCTTTAAAAACACATTCCACATTCACAGATGTGACAGGCTTTAAAAACACATTCCACATTCACAGATGTGACAGGCTTTAAAAAAAGAAAAAGTCCAAAAATAATAATACATTTGAAAAAAAATAATAATAATTAAAATGAATGTCAAATAAAAGCATTTATTTTCCTTGGTACATATATATATATATACATACGTACATACATACACACATATACATACATATATACGCACACGTACTCAAACTAAATTAAAATAAAAACACACAAAAAAACATAACACTTGCAGCAGCACTATCAAGGTTCTTATCAGCTATTTCAAGCATTCGCTGAGACGACGGGCCAATAATTCGTTTTTAGGTTTTACAGTACCATAGACAACATGTATCTGCGCATTTCCCTAGTCACCCCTTTCACTCTGTCCAGTTTGAAATATAGTGGAGACCAGAGTCTATCAAACTTGGGCTGTCTCTTGTGGAGGTCATAAGTGAGCTTTTCAAGAGGAAGAAAGTCAACAATCTGGTCAATCCACATTTTAAATGTAGGAGGGGTATTTGAGGCCCACAATAGAAGAATACATTTCTTAGCAAAGTATGTAATAGTCATAAGCAAATTTTCTCTGTCAGGATCAAGAACAAAGTCCTGCTGGGCATTAAGAAGATAGATACACAGGGTCATATCAAAATGGTGACTAGCTTTTTGAAAAGGTCACCACTCTGCAGATGGGTCTGCTCCCAACCTGTGCGTTCTTGGTTTGTTTGTGACTTGTTTCGGCTTTTGTGTGCAAATTCTACGAAATCACCAAGCGCCCGTGTTAAACATTGAGCTGTTGTGTTTCAGGCAGCCCCAGCTTAATATTTGGTACCACTGCGTGGTTAATTCCCTGAACTCTTAACACTTACAGGTAATCTATCCATAGTGTGAAGACAGCGGGCAATTAGGTTTAGTCAAGGTGGCAAGTGCACTCCGGGAACAAAAGTCCATTTGGACATTTATCCAAACAGCAGGAGCAGAGCAGAAAAACCAATGATGCGTTTGATTATGTGGTTACCAAGGTGCAAGACGTTATCGGCTCATGAACCACAAAGGAATCCCTTTTGTTTTATGCACCGAATGAGGGCTTTGTAACAATGGAGAACTCATATCTGTAACGGACATGATCGAAATTAGTTGTGATGCCTGAGGGCATCCCCAGTCAATTTCAAATGCATAAGATGCTGTGAATAATTTGCTCCAGAGTTGACACGTAAGCCACATTTTAGTTCATTTCCATGCTTCCGAGCCCAGACATGTTTTTAAACGGCAGGGGTTTGTGTCGCTTGAAGCTCACCTGCTCACTACTTGATGGTGCAGTGATGTTCTGTCGGCCGGGACCGACTAGGCAGTTATGCATTAAATTGCTAATGCACTTGGCAGGCCACATTATCCGCCCCATCAAAGTGACAAGTGCAAGGATAAAACACTCTGCTCTGCTGTCCATGAGATCATTGGAAAATGTTTTTTTTTGTGAATATGGTGAGGCAGCGGGTGATGTTTTTATAAGTGTTTTCTGTGGTTCTCTCTAGAGCCTCTGTGCTTTGACAGTTGACGAACAATAGCTTCCCTGTGTAGGGTATGAGAGGTTAGGTTGTGGAAGTAAGTGCTCTTTGCTGGGCAGCTCTTATACCTGGCTGGTCTCTCCATGCTCCAGAGTCTGAAGGAAACACTGGTTTCGCTGGCTCATGCTCAAACTTGTGAAAGTGTCCAGTCTCAGGTTATAAAATAATGTGATCTGACTGCATGAGGAGCCACAGGGATAAACCGTTCTAGTTCCATCTCTGTGGAATAGCCAGCTTCAGGTGCACTGCAATATAAGGTGTGTGCGCATTGGGTGTGCATTGTCTGTGCTCAACAGTAGCTTGGTCTCCTCACTAGACGTGTCAGTCAGTGAATAATGGATGAGCCATAAAAAAAGTATGTGTTATATTCTACTTGAAAGTGAACTGCAACAGTAATTGCACCAGACGTATGAATAGTGCAAGTGTTTGTTTACATCCTTTAATTCTTTGTTCCTCGCTGGCTTTCGTCACTGTTCAAAGCCCATTTCCTCGATACCAGAAATCCTTTTAAAAGCGCCAGAACTTAAATCTCCCGTGTGTACAAACTGATATAAAATAACGTAAGACTAGAATTTGTCCCCCAAGCACTTTATCGAAGGATTTTGGCCATGCCCTTTCCCCACCTGCAGATACGAATCCTTCAGGTGAGTTGTGTAGAAGAAAAATCACCATGCAGTGATTAATGAGCTTGCCACCCATTTTGGGATGTATGTGTGAGCTTCTTGTCTCCCAGCAGCTCAGTGACCGTGTCCTGGCTGGCTCGAATCTACTGAATCATCTGCTATGGAGCCAAAGTATTAGGGAAGGATGCTGCTATAGTCCTTAGGGGTTGCTGACATACCAGTGTTGGGGCTGTTTCTGCAGACCAACGTGGTCTGTCCCAAGGATGGATGTCCTTATTTCAGAGCCACAGGTGCATCGCATTGATTGCACAACTGACGCATGAAGTGTATTATATTACTCTGGTTACGTCAACTGTCCCCTACATATAAACTGTTTCTTCGTTTTTTACACTTGAAATGTAACATCACTGCCTCGCGCTGGGCCATATGAAGATTTGAGATATTAATCGAACTCATGGCCTAGCATGGAATCTAAAGCAAAGCAAGAAGCCACATGTGAATCTGTATGCAAAGCGTTTACAGAGTTGCTTCTGGCAGACATTTCACAATCTTTAGAGAAAATGAAATGAAAGTTTGCCGTTTCAGAGCGGCGATGACACGCAAACCAAGCGGACTGTTCGGGTTGGAAGTTTGGGATGTCTCCGTATTGTCAGATAAAGTTGGTAATTGTCCTTCAAACTTGCACTAGCAGTAGACTCTTCTTTTTCAAGGATATGTTAACACGCAGGCTTACGCATATATGGGCATTCCACAGAGGAACCACACGGAATGAGGCGACGAGATAATGTGCCCATGAATTGTACTTAATGGTTGCTTTTTCTCTGGCAGTTGTCTTCCTAGTGTCTGCTTTTCTTAGTGTTTGTGGCTCGATAGCAGTCCAAACCATTACATCTCTTGGGTTGCATTAATTTAGCTATTTGATTATTTCTTGAAGATACTTTTTTTTTTTTGGTCTCTTGATCCTGTGTTGGCTGGGGACATTGTTAGAAGTGAGGCTTTGTGAGATTGCAGAATTATGAGTGTGATTGAACTTGCAGTTGATCGGAGCGTTACTGGCTTCAATGCAAAAGCTTGCATGCTGAAGGGAAGCCTACTATCTCAAATGATACAAAGCATGTGCAGCAACACTAGCCACCTTTCTTGTAGAATCAGGAAATAATAAGGCTATTCTTTCCAAATAATACTTGATTGCACATTCAACAATATCTTAAGATATTTGTATTAGCTACCTGCTTTTGTGTACCACGGTTTTATTTTTGCCTTGTACCAAACAAAGCCATATTCTCCGTCTTCCCACAGGTTCAACTACAGGTCGACATATCATCTGACCACAAATGGGTTTTACGAGTTCCTCAACTGGTTCGACGAGAGGTCGTGGTACCCCTTGGGGAGGATCGTTGGGGGCACAGTAAGTTTAACACGTTCCCTTCTGTGATCAAGCTTAAGTCATCCCAATGAAAAACGAGCCTGTTGGATGAACACATTACAAATAAATAACTATAGGCCTAGACTCCCTGTGTGGTTGTAGTGGGTGGTTAGCTGAGGAAGCACCATGGACCGTACATTTTCATAAGCCTCCCCCAGTGCTCTTTGGTCTTAGTCACGCTCCGGAAGCAACCAGTGAGCTGTGTTAACTTGGCGGATTCCCCATGACTGCCATGGTCCCCATGAGTGTTTACCAACAAGAGCAGATGTTGGGAAATCACAACCTTTTTCACTGTGAGTTACTACCTGCTGGTTCTGCAGGCTTTATCTCCCATTCTCCTCCTTCGGCAGAGCCTCGTATTTTTGGGTGGACCTGTAAAATGTGCACTGAGCACTGTGAATACAATACGACCCTGCTCTTCCTCCCAGCTCCCGGCATGTTTCTCTGTACTGTGAGCACAGTAGCTAATGGGGCGACGGTTTTCGCCAGCCTTGGTAGTGCAAACCTTTTGAAATGGCTCCCTCTGTTACTTCCATCACTTTCTCCACCTAGGTTGGCAGCTGAAGTGTCTCTTTGTTCCCTGCCCTGTACAGTGTATTTACTTCAGGGTGGTGGGAGACGAGCCCCGAGCAGTTAAGACAGCCAGACATGTCAGCACTCAGTACTATTGTCAGTTGTTTTAGCAGCAGCAGATATTGCAGCTATGGAATATAGGCTAGTAGCGATGGCAGGTGTTGCTGTTTGGCAGCAATGGATTCAGTCATCCTGCACAAGGGATCCGAACATCCTAACCTGCGGATAACAAGTCTATGTGTAGGCAATGAACCATACTGATGCTCAGCGTGCCAGGTTACCGGTCAGCGCTGAGAGTGCAGCAGGGTTTAAACCACAGGTGGGTCTGATGCTGGGTACACAGAATGCAAATGCCCAGCAACATGCAAATAAATGCTAAACTGATGGTAGATCCAGGCTCAATACCTCTGGCAGATACCTCTGTTAACCTTTTTTGCTGCATGTCAGCTACCTGGCTCAATAAGCTCTGTTTTTCTACACGTTTTTTTCTCCCCCGACACATGATTCCACTATGAAGGTGAGAAGTGTTTCCCTCGGCTGTCCTGATGGTACTTACACACAGTCTACAAGGTATGAAGGGCCTTTGAATTTTGTCAGGCAGCCTTCGGAATGTAACAAATCACCTGTTCTGAAAACAGTGCTTCTATGAAATCACGCCAGTTGTGGGAATACTGTAGTGTGAAAGCAAATTAGCACGTACTCTCTGTTTCTGACAGTCAACAGAGTATAGGGAATGCATGACTAACTAGGGCTGTTGCAGTGACCGTATTAAAGGCGGTCATGAGCGATGACCGCATTCAAATTCCACGTGGCTGATGAGTCCTAATCAATTGTGCGCACAATTGGCCCAGCGTCGTCCAGGTTTGGCCGGGGTATGCCGTCATTGTAAATAAGAATGTTCACATTTTGAATAGCCTAGTAATAGGGATTTTTTTCTATTTTCATAATAGGCTGACATTACCCTTATAGCTACAGAATATCTCACCCCTGCGTTTCCATCTTTCTCTCCTTCCTCCCTTTCTTGAGCGTGCAGAGAGAGGGAGGGGGCTGTCAACGATTTAGTGAAAGCATGTTTCTATAGCGGTTCCACAACGTTTACCAAATTAAGCACTGGCCTACTTGCGAGGAATATCACCTGTCACAAATTGAGATGCTCAATGGTTCTCAGTGGTTTATGTGTGGAGTGATTTAAATTGAAAATAGTCTCGATGGGTGAAAACATGATAACTTGATGAGAACGTATGCAGCCTGGGGCAAGGAGCAGAGGTCAAGCTTTTGTTTGACTTTTTTCAAATCATCAATAGCCTATAGCGGCATCATGCAGCCCATATCTGTTTTGATTTAAGACATTCTAAGGTTTGTATCATTCACAACTACAGTTGCCAAATAACTCTAAATACAGCATATATAGGACCTGTTTCAAGTGAACACTTTAGTCACTTCATGTACACTTCAGAATAGGGAAAAATATCCATCCTATTTTATTCAGCTAAATTCAATTATATTCTTCTTCCTATAAAATCATGTAATATAAAATAATGGCACGGGACTTATGAGCATGCACTGTCTCGCAACCATTTCCATGACATAGACTGACCAGGTGTATCCAGGTCAAAGCTAGGATCCCTTGATTGATGTCACCTGTTAAACCCTCTTCAATCAGTGTAGCTGAAGAGGAAGAGACCGTTTTCTAAGCTGTGAGACATGGATTGTGTGCGTGTTCCATTGAGGGTGAATGGACAAGACTAAAGTGCCTTTTGAACAGGGTATGGTAGTAGGTGCCAGGCGCACCGGTTTGAGTGTGTCAATAACTGCAACGCAGATGGGTTTGTCACGCTCAACAGTTTCCCCCGTATGTATCAAGAATGGTCCACCACCCAAAGGACATCCAGCCAATTTGACACAACTGTGGGAAGCATTGGGGTCAACATGGGCCAGCATCCCTGTGGAACACTTAACTCCTTGTAGAGTCCATGCCACGACAAATTGAGAATGTTCTGAGGGCAAAAAGGGGTGCAACGCAATATTAGGAAGGTGTTCCTTCTGCATAGCCAGAACACATTCTGTTCTTCTGAAATACGTTTTCTTCTGAGCTTCTTTGGAGCTGCCTAAAATGAATCATGGATTCGTTGTGATGTATATTTACATGGATTTATTAGGCTTGCTTAAATGTAGATGTTCCAAAGGTGCATGTCAGTGGCTTGTATATGGCTTGTATGCATGGAGGCCTGGAGATGCTCAACGAGTTTGTGAATTAACGGTCACTTACCTTGAGACCGAAAGTCATTTGCATGACAACCAGCTGACAGTATTTCATGACCGCCACAGCCCTATGGATGGCTGTGTTACTGTAAATCTAATGATCGCA